>NC_056747.1:1066058798-1066128798 GCF_019279795.1 Protopterus annectens | reverse complement strand
CTGTAAGATGCCCAGAGGAGACACTTTTTACAGAATAACTCAAAAGGAAAACAGTAAAAGAAAAATAATCTTAAAATGCTGATATTGGACCTTCAGTGTTTATTCTACACTGAAGCTATTAACTTATGAAAACAATAAGCACTGTATGAGTAATGTTTTAATTGTGTAAATAATATTTATGCGTCTCCCTTTTGAATGACTCCGCCTACCTATACCATCCCCTTATATCACACTGTTGCTTCATATGCAGTACATACCTAGCATGTTCAGTCATATGTCAGTTCTACATTATCATTTTGGATAATCCTAGCATGTTTGTTCATATGTCAGTTCTACATTATCATTTAGGATAATGCTTTGCTTGCACAAATTCAGTTTTCTGACAAACTTGACTTCCATTAATATTCTTAAGTTAAGAACATCTATTCCTCGTTGTACCTTTCTTTTATCCACTACTTACGATATCCTCACATAATCTCCATGTGACTCTTACTTTATACAATTCTACATCTCAAGAACTCTCATCACTTCAGTTAGCACTTCATCATAGTTACCAATAGTATTTTTGCTGTTTTTAGTTATCGCACTGGTCAGCTACTCTGTATTAGATTCTGTACATCCAGTAAATACTGTTAAACTGCGTGCATTATATCCGCTTATTGCATGCTCTTGGAAAATAGTGCAAGTTCTGTGTTATACACTTTCAATTGAATGAAACAAGTCTATGATTTTATTTGCATATATTTTTATTATTATGAGCTGACTCTATGGGGTCTTGCCATACCAGTCTATGAATGATTGTTTTAAAGCTTGTTGGATGCTGGCATGGTCAGATAGGTAATGGAAATTTATTGACATGATGACAGTGTTTGCTGCATCCAAATTTATGCCTCTAGCACCTGTTTTTTGTACTACTATTTCTGTCTGGTGCACTATGTGGAGGAAAGAAAAGCAATCGTGTTAATCTCATTGCATATTGGGTTGCAACTGATAGTTTGCTCTCCCTACAGCAGCACCTCCAAGTCAGATGTGACAGGATATAACCTAGTTATGTGTCTGATGGGTATTGACTCTGATAACACAGCTGAGGTGTAAAATGTTGTAGAACTTACTAGTAGTTAAAGACGAACACTCTGACCCAGCTGTGTGTTCTTTGATCTTGTACTTTTCAGCAGGAGCTCTTTAAGTTGTTATATCGATGCCATGAGTCATTATGAAGCATTAGCAAAATCAGCCCTCAGAAGACTTCAGGAGGAATAGTGGAAAGGAAGCAATGTAACTTCTAACAAGCAAGACATTTTTTATATGAAACTATAAAGATTTACTGGCATAAAAAAATGTGGCTTTCTTGACAGAAGTCATATCCACCAAATAATTTGGTTTGTTTTGCTGCTCAAAAGCTTATTGAAGCTTGAGGTAAAACGAAATATGTCTAAACATCATGATTATGCAGTAGGGTGTGCTAAACTGGTTCACATGAGCAGAGTGTATGTGCCCAGGTAACAGTTTGTTTATAGGTTATGAAAACATTAACCTCTGTACACAGCCAGTCAGCACACGTGAAATATTTTAACCCATTCTACAAGGAACTTTTCTTTCTAGCTTACGACTATGCAGTTTGTAAAGTGTATCTCAGATAATATGTAACAAAGCTTTGGAATGATGCACTTTTTATTAGAATTTTGATACTTAAAGAAGGCAAAATTCTATAGGAAAACAAGGATCAGTATCAGAAATAGCAGAAATCAGCAGGGACTGTGAAGCAGAGACTACACAGAATATGAGAAGCACTATATAGCCTCTTTTTCTAAGCCTCATTTATCATGCTGTGGAACATTGAACTCATTATTCTGATAAATTACACACAGCATTGTATATTCTACTCTCGACATATCAGGCACAGGGTGAACAAAACATTTATATCAGTCAGAACTCTGCCATGTAATTATCTTTTCATCAGTGATGTTAGCTGACACTTGTGAAAATAGGTACACGCACCAAACTATAATAGTCTTGTAGCATAAAGTAACTCTTGATAATTTAATCTTAAAATTGTTTTTATCACACAGCAGTGGAAAAGTATTGACAGTTCTAGTAGTTTAGTTGTTTATACTTAACAGCTAAATACTTCTTCTATCTGTTGATTTAATTTATTTGTTGCTGTTTTTTTAACTAGAAACATCTTTATTAAATTGTCACTCTTGACATAGGCAATGATTTAGATAAATGAAAACAAACCATACTGACACAATCCAAGTTGCAAGCATTTTACATCACAAACCATACTGTCATAATCTTAGCTGCAAACATTATACATCACTTATAATCTACCCAATCATTGCCAGTCAAACATTACATAACTCATTCAAATCCTGCCTTCTTTTAAACCTCATTCCTCCACTGTATGTACCGTTCTTATAATTCCTATTTTTCCTATGTAATTTGCTCCTACCCTTTTCTAAAGATCCCAATTCCAGTTGTTTTATCTCTGTTACTATACTCTCTACTTCCAGCACACTTGGTTTAGACTTTGATTTCCATTTTCTAGTAACTGCTTTTTTGGCAGCCACCATAATTAGACTCAGCAAGGCCTTATGTCGAGGCAATTCTGATTCTGTGTCATAGCTCAGGAAAATCATTTCCTTAGTTACACCAATTTGCTCACCTAGTATCTCTGATAGGGTTGTTGGCAGGGAATCTTTAAAGCCTGCCAACTCAAATATGTTCCCAATTACCTCTTTCTTCTGCATCACACCGCTAACATTTATGGCTACCTGAGGAAAATTCTTTGGAGTCTACTTGGAGTATAAAAATATCTATGTAAATATTTCCAAGCAAAACTCCTAAATCTTCTAGATTTTGTTGCATATTTGAGAGGCAATCATATATCTCCCATTGTTTCTTTGTGAATTGCTTCTCCAATCCCTCTTCCCAATCCTTTCTAACCTCCTCTGATTGATTCTTACAGTTATTATGCAATATTTTATATGTTGTACTAATTATTATTTTTATTAGCAGCTTCTGTTCTAGATTCTACTGAAAGATCTACCAGTGCTGGCCTTTTGTTTAGGACCCCAATTTATTTCTCTTTGCCTATATTCTGATATCAGCCGTTGATTGGAAAGGCAGTCTTTAACCTGCACTCCAAATAAATTATTGGCATCATCCCATTATATTACTTTTCCTTCTCTAGTTATTTGTTCCCAATACTTTGGTCGCTTTGCCAGTTTTCTCCAGTTAATTCCAGCTCCCTCTTGTCTGTTAACTGTATCCCTAATTGCAGTCATCCCTATCAGCAGAATCTCCTTTCTCCATTCTCATGTTGGCTTAGTTCTTAAAATACCTTCTGCTGTTTTATAAATATAATATTCTGTATGATTATTGTTATTCTCCCTAAAGGTCTGCATCCAAAATCCCAGTCTCTCCTTGTTTCTTGAGCTTTCCCCTTGTTTCATCATCATCACTTTCCACTTTGAATCATAGGACCATTAACTCTGTAGTTCTGAAATACTCCTTCATATCAGGTAATCTAAATTTGCCTTGCTCTATTGGAAGAATCAAATTATCCCACTTGATTCTTGCTGTCTTCCCCTCCCAGATAAAATCCACAAACATTACCATCCCCCGAGTCTTTCCATGGCTTCTACTGATTTTTCTCTATTCATGGGTTATCTGTTAGCAAAATTCTTAGAACCAGCTCACAGTTTCTCATTATTCTGCAGTACTCTGAATAATTTTTAGACCATCTTGGATTACACTATTTGAAAAGGTGAACTGCATTTTGACAAAAAAATGTGAATTAAAAGCCCTCAGATTTGTGTATTTGGCATTATGGGGGGGGGGTTAATTTTGGCATGATAAAGGTTAACAACATCAGTAGCATTCCTAAAGCCACTGGTCTTTGGGTTTTATCTTTTTTGTGAACTGTACTGGAAAATACATGTTGTTGATTGTGTACATGTAAGGGACAAGGGGTGACAGAGGCCTGCAGTGCCTCCCTGATATCCAGTCGCACAAACATTGACTTCTGTACTGGAGCAGCATCTGCAGGGTATAGAAGGACAAAGCTGATCAAATGATCAAATGATGTGAAGTAGTTAGAATTTAAACAGGTGCTCAGATATCAGACATAAGCAGCTTACTAGTCATTTATCACATATCCAGTAGCAAACACCAGCCATCAGGGAATTTCTTCCTTGTAATCTAAGCCCCTAAGAGCACTGTTAAGTGTAACGCCTGCGTTTTTGCCCTGGGAGAACCTGGCGACCATGAGTAAAATCAGGAAATTTTGATCATATATAATCACGCTATAGTGTGAATCACAATCACATCTGATAGATGGGACCAGTTGCAATTGAAACATTGCTTATCATTCAAAATTCTTTTAATTCAGATTGACCTACAATAATGGTCCCATTGAAGTATTACAATATCTACAACAACTTCATACAGGTACAGTAGAGTTATTAAAATATCTGGCAGTTCTTTATAAGGTAGTCTAGAATATGTAGTTACAGAGCTTCACATAATTGATAAAGGAGGCGCTTAAGAATTGCTTTCATTCTCCCATGTCTCCTCTTCACACAGAAAACTGTTTGCACTAAGAATGCTCCACCATTCCTTCTATAACCCAAAACTCTGTTAAACATGTGGATGCTCACATACATGAGATGTCAGGAGAATGCTCTTTGGACCCAGAAACACATCTATGAGTGGCCTAGTTTACTGAGAGGCACTGAATTTATACTGCAAATCTGTGGGGGTAGCGCACTTCTAGTCATCTAACTCTTACTGTCCCAAGTGGTATAATGGTAGACATAGACAATCCACATAAGCATGAGCTACTGCTTTACATAATTCTTACAGCAGCTTACAGACAAGTCACAAAGAGGTGGAGGACCACTCATACACTAGTGACATGAGAATGCCACAGGGAAATGCCTCACACATGCAGCATGACAGGCATTTGATACCTCTGTATTGCCCACAGATGGGAATATTCTCTTTGTTCTTGTATAGTAGTATGAGAATAATTACCCTCCATTTATCTGGGACATGCCTAGCTTGCCATACTGTAATGAACACTCCCAGGAGCCATTTCTTCCCTAACACAACCATGTTAATCATTTCTGCAGTGACTTTATCTAAGCCTGCTATCCCTGACTTCATGTTCCTTAGTATACCTGTATTATCACACTTAATTTCTCTTGTCTGCTTTCACCTCCTTTCAGGAAGCAAGGCACAATTCACCATGTATCTACCTGGGAGCATTTGAAGGTACCTTTCTGACAAGGCCAAGGCAATGATGTCAGGCAAACAGAGTGCTGTATTCTCAAAGACGGATGAACTTCCAGCAATTCCACAGTGACAGACAAGGAAATTCTTCTCAACACAGTGGGAATATGATATGGAGAGTATATAATTTCAAGGGGTGACAGAGGTAATGATAGTAAACATACAGCTATAAACAAAGCAGTATACAAGTGCATAGAAGAATAACAATGGATCACTGAAGTCCTGAACCACAAAGGATGCATATGTTCATATCTTGTACTGAATGGACAGACTTTTGTTAGGAATCTTTGCTGTCAGGACTGATTAATGACTGCTAAAGTTGACCTCACTATAATGAAGAATGTTGACTGCTTAAAAAATGCTGCATTAACCAGCTTTATTCTCCATAAACACTAGCCTATCTGGAAACTTCCTTATATGCCTTGTTATCATCATGACTTTTTAAGTTAATCCATCATTAATGTTCATTCTTTTATCTTTATGAAACTGTATGGATACAGTTACTCTAAAAATACTATTTACCTTGTATATTTCAATTTTCCACCTTTAGATCATACCCTTAGACCTCCAAGTGATAAAGAAAAAAAGAATGTTGTGGTTAAAACTAAGGACTGAATGTAGTGAGACAGAGTAATATAACAGAATATAACAGGATAAGGTAAATATTTAGTAAGAGAAAATGAAAATTATGGGAACAATGCATGCAGAATAATGTTTTGGAGGATGAATGAGGTTTAAAGGAAGGCAGTAATTGAATGAGCTGTGTAATGTTTCATTGAAAATGACTGTATAGAAGGTTATATGTGATGGAAAATGTTTTCAGCCAAAAGTATGTCAATACATTTTGTTTTCGTTTATATAAATTTATGATTGCCTATGTCATAAGTGATAATTCAATAAAGATGTTTCTTGTTTAAAAAAAATCTTGTAAGGCATCCCTAAATGCATTATGGACATACATAATAGCATGCATCATAAGGCCCGTAAACTCTTCAAACACTGTGTATCCACTGGTGGTAGAATGTTATCTGAGTAAGCCTCACTGAGGATGAAACATTGTTTACTGCCACAGGTAACAGTGGCATTAGACATGCTAGGGATAAGTTACATGTGCCCATGAAAAAGCATAGTTTACACTGCTCCTTTCAGCTTGGATGCATGCAGGTCACGTACACGAGTGTTTTGTTTGTTTAGTATCTGACATCTTCAAGTCAGCTCTACTACAGAGCAAATATCTCACAAGTAGGATATGCAAAATTGATGTATGAATCCCTGATGATGAAGGATTGGAGATAAAGTACTACATGCCATAAATTATTTCTACTTACAGTCAGAATATGTATTGATAATCAATATTTTGGTACATGCATGTATGTCTAGCACTGTTCACTGCGCTCCCACCATTTAGATAAGATGACATGTCATACTCAGTCTGTGTGTAAAATATCCTGCGTAACACTCTACACTTCTTCTGGGTTTCCCTTTATTATTCATATTATGCTTCTACCTGCGGTGGTGGTGCTGCAGTAGCGTTGTCGCCTCACAGTAAGACGCTGTCCGGTTCGATTCTCAGCTAGAGCGTCTTCTGCGTGGAGACACGCGTGAATGGGCGTACCTTCATCGAAGGTTGTGCATCAGGCCTGGCAAGCCGGTACATAAAAATCAACTGCTAATCATTAGCGGACCGGAGTTCCGCTGTGGCGACCCCTAACCGGGAAAAGCTGAAAGACACAAACATTCATATTATGCTTCTATGTCAGTCCAAGATGAGATATCTCAACGTCTTTGTTTATAAATGGAAGTGGTGTCCCACATCTAAGAACTACTGAAGACAGACCAGCATAATAGGCTGAATGCTACTTCTGGATTATCAGTATGTGTTTGTTTATTTATTTGTTTGTTTGTTTGTGTTTGTTGACTGAGAAAGTCCATCTTGCAAACAACATTTTCAGAGGAAACCTGGGGAGAAAAGTTCCATAATAAAATTACATGTAATGTATAAAACCACAATAATTTTTGATGTATGTAATTTACAAGTAAGAAAACATGGACAAATATATGTAGAAGAATACTAACCAAATTCAGTACAAGGAGAAAAGTTTATATGTGTATACTTTGACTGTAATAGAGAGTTGGAAAAGGAAAGCTTTAGTAGAGTATGGCATTAGAAGGAGAAGAAGGGAAGAAATAATAGTAGTTAGGGATAATGCTGAAGGTATAAAAAGGAAGAGAATTAGGGGAACAGCCATACAGACAGTATGGGGTCCTAATAGAGAGATGAAATTCAGCAAGCAGAGGAGAGTAGTAGTGCTGAAAAGGAATTCATCCTCAAGTCTCCGTGAGTACCTTTGCAAGGTGGACCCTATTATTTACAAAATATCACCAAGGCAGCACTGCTACATAGACTGTATTTATATAACATATATTATGGACAGAAGTAAGTTAAAAAAGAGATAGCTGGGTGCACAAGACCATGGATAAAAAGTGCCTGATCTTGGTAGGTCACGGGTGCCAAGACTGGAAAAAAATGACAGTGTAGAATCCTCAAAGTACGGAAACATTCTTACAATGGGGCCAGGCCAGGTCCAGGGGAAGATGGCCCCCTGTTGCAGAAGGAAGTAGTAGCCCACAAATATCACAAAAATTGACTGGCCAAAGAAGAGCCATAAAGACGATAGAGTGGAATATTGTGGATAAGAAAGAAATTATATATTGTTACTATTATGTAAAAACCCAGAATTTCCAGACACAAGATATACAAAATGATTAAGAGAGAAATTAGAGGAAAGAAAAATATTTCCGCAAGAAAAACTGTCAGAAGCTTCAAATACAAATTTGTTTTCATTAATACAACAGATTTTTGAAAAACAGTATATAGATCAAGAAACTTTGAGCTGTTTGGAAAAAGAAGCATCTGAGGAAGTGTGAAAATATAAACAACAAAACCTAGAGATATTTGAAAAATATAAATAAATATGGACATGGGAAAGAAAGAGATTTGATATGGTACAATATTTATGCAAAGGAGAAAGCTAAGTTAACTAATATAGAGAAGGCAGTCTCAAAGATATTTGAAGAGAAATACAGGCAAAAGTATCCAGATGTGGAAAATTTTACAATAAAAAAATTAATAGCACAAAGATGTAATGTGGAAAAGAAGATTATTAAAGCAGAAGTTAAAGAAATAGAAGTTGAAGTTATTGAGTGCTGCAAAGTGAAGGATTTAATGTAGAAAGTCTAATACAGACTACATTACAGCATGATGGAGTGAGTTCCCAGAACATGAAAAAGCAAGAAGATCAGGAAACACGTGAAGAAGAAATATGGACATGGGAAAGGAAAAGAGATTTAATATGGTGTAATATTTATGCAAAGGAGAAAGCAAAACTAACCAATATAAAAAGAGCGGCATCAAAGGTATTTGAAGAGAAATACAGGCAAAGGAATCTGGATATGGAAAACTTTACAATACAAAACATAAGGAGATTAAGGGGAAAAGTAGAAAAAGAGATTAGTAATGCAGAAGTCAAAGAAATAGAGATTGAAGTTATGGAGCAGCTGCAAAGAGAAGGATGTAGTGTAGAAAATCGAATGCAGAAAGCAACACAACAGGATAGAGCGATGGATACCCAAATTAAGGGGAGACCAGTGGAACAGGAAACAATTGGCCAGGTGCCATATCAAGATATTTTGGAGCCTTCCACAGGAAACCAGTATAAACATTAATTTGGAGCTAGACAGCAAAGGAAGGAACAGGAAACTGTGGAAACTCTGATACAGTCAATGTTGAGGAGTGATAGGACAGTGAGTTCCCATATGATAGAGCAACGAATGGCACAGGATGAAGTTGAAGAGAATGTGCCACTGGAAGATGCTATAGAATATTCTAAAGAATGCCCGCAGGAAATGGAAAATAAGGGATGTACCTTCAGTTTGTAAGAAAAGGAGTTAAGAGAAGAATTCCTTGATTTAATAGACATAGACAGTTATATCAAGATCAATGAAAGGAATAGACTGCAGAAGGTTAATAAAACTCCAAAAGTCAGAAATTTGATAAAACAAATCAACGCAGTAATTAGGACTGTTCATAAAGATCCATGCGATAGAAGTAAACAGAATATATTACTGTGCTGCTAAATTAATAACTGATAAAGTTCTACCACAGGAACACAGAGTAGTGAAGGAAAAGAAACGGCAAAAGCAAATACCATCACGGAAATATCGAATAGAGAAAACTATAAAACAACTAAGACAAGAAGTGTCACTGTTAGAAGATTATAGAAGAGGGAACAAATCAACAAAAATACTAAGAAAGATAGATGTAATAAAAGCAATGTGCAGTATTAGAGCAGACCAGGATCTATTATTTACTGTCATAAATAACAAACTAAAAATTTCAGCACAGGCGGAAAGACTTAGAAGATACAAGATAGATATAAAGGAAAAGTACAAAATAAGCAATTTATTGATGATCCAAAAAAAAAAGGTATAGAGAATTGAGAAATAAGGTAAAAGGAATCAAAAGACCACAAAAAAAGAAGAAATAGGCACATTTTGGAGAAGTATCTATGAAGATCCTGTAGAACATAACAAAGATGCTAAATGGATAGAAGAAGTAAAAGAAAGAATAAGAAGTTTAAAGGTACAGGATATGAAATGGGATGAAATAACAGCCAGAGAGATTGAAACAAAGTTAAGAAAAGCCTCTAATTGGAAAAACCCAAGCCCAGATGCAGTACCTAACTTTTGGCTTAAAGTATTAACATCTTTGCACGAGGATTTAGCCATGAGTAAGAACTATTTATATGCACACCTCAAACATACACTGCACTGGTTAACAATGGGAAACACAATGCTCTTACTTAAGAGTGAGCCTGCAAGCTACTCTAAAAATTATAGACCAATAACCTGCCTTCCAACGACATATAAACTATACACGGGAATTGATGCAGACAAAGTTTATAGTCATTTAGAAGAAAACTCAATTATGGCAGTAGAACAAAAGGGCAATAAAAGAAAGTCATATGGAACAAAGGATTATTTGTCGTTAGACAAAGTTATAGTGGACAACTGTAAGAAAGGGAAGAATCTAAGTATGGCATGGATTGACTACAAAAAAGCATTTGATAGTATCCCACATTCATGGATAAAAGAGTGCTTAAACATTTATAAGATACACCCTACACTGATTGACTACATTACAGTAAGCATGAAACAATGACAGACCATTTTGCAATTAAGCCATGATAAAGGACAGGTTATTATCCCAGGGATAAAAATTCAAAGAGGGATATTCCAGGATGACTCATTGTCACCTTTGCTGTTCTGCCTTACCATTAATCCATTAAGCTGTTTACTTAACAGCTTAGGCCATGGCTACAATTTGGCTCATAGAAAACAAAAAGTCTAATGACTTATCTTCTCTTTGTCGATGATTTAAAACTGTATAGCTCATTAGATGAGGAACTGAAAGCACAGCTGCAGGTTGTCAAAACTTTTTCAGATGACACTGGAATGTCATTTGGTCTTGATAAATGTGTAAAAGCAGCCTTTAAAAAAGGAAACTGCAGCACCTGGAAAACATCAGTTTTGGACAAAAATGTGACATAAAAGAACTTGAGCAAGAGGGAGTGTATAAATACTTTGGAATTGATGAAGGATCAGTAATAAAACATGAACAAATGCAAATAAAACTCAGTAAGGAGTACTTTAGAAGACTTAAATTAATCCTGAGAACAGCATTGTCATCTAGGAACAAGATCCAAGCTATACATCAATTTGCTCTTCCTGTCCTAACTTACAGTTTTGGAGTGATTGACTGGCCCCAGAATTTTGGAGTGATTGACTGGCCCCAAAAAGTGTTGGATAGATTGGGTATTAAAACAAGAAGGATTCTTCTTGCTCACCAAATTATTAATAAAATTCAGTATATACCAATATTATATATTCCCTGTTCCGAAGGAGGGATGGGCTTCCTTGAAATTGACTACATGTATAGATCTGAAATTGTGGGACTCCACACATATCCACTGACCTCACAAGATCCAAATGTAGTGAAAGTTTTGGAACATGAGGAGAATAAATCTAAGATGATGCCTCTGCTTAATTTAACAGAAGCATATCGACATCAAGCAGGAATGGAAATCAAAGCAGAAGTGGATATAAACCAGACAGCAACTGAATGTGTCAAAAAACAAAAGAAAGAATATAAGGTGAAGGACCAGATGAGAAGGCAAGAAATGTGGAAAAACATAAATATAGTTGCAAGTATAGCAAACTTCTGGAAGAGCCTCGTGTTGATAAGAAGGAATGCAGGAATGGTTAAGGAGAGGTGAATTCAAAGCAATAAATGAAAGGTTAATATTGGCAGCCCAAGACAGTGGGCTATGTACACACTGGTTTACAAAGTCCATTGAACATGTGGGAGAAACAGACAAATGTAAGTTTTGTAAAACTGAATTGAAAACAGTCTCACATCTTGTTGCTGGTTGTGACACACTAATGGCAGAGGGACTGTATACTGAAAGGCATAATAAGGTGGCAAGACTGTTACACTGGAGATTGTGCAAACATTATGGTATCAAAGTGGCTGAAAAACACTGGAAACATGAGCCACAAAGAGAAAACTGGATATAGTGGTCCAAGAAAAGAAGACAAAAGTAGCATTGATCATTGAAATCACCACACCCAGTGACTACAGTGTCTTGTGTACAGAGAGACAGAAAGTCATAAAATACCTGGATCTGCAGGCAGAATTGAGAGCCATGTGGAAGAAAGATACCCAGACAGCTCCAATAGTAGTAGGAGCAACCGGTTTTATAAAAAAGAATTTACAATCATATTTAGATATGCTACCAATTCATGTAATCCCATACGAATTGCAGAAGGAGTCATTACTGGGCATATTGTGGGTGCTGCGAAGAGCACTTTTGTCTGACATCAAAGAGTGAAAAAATACTAATTTCATGAACTTTAATCGTACTTTGACTTACAAATGGGGTCCATTCCTGTCATGGTATTAGAAACCCAAAAGACTTGGAGAAATTAAAAAAAGGCAGACACAGTACTGATTAGTCAGTGCATGAGAGGAGAAAATGAGTAAAATGTATCAGTGCGGTTATATTGCTGGAGACAGATATACTGAAGTGGTTAAAATCAATGTGGAATTTGAAGTTACAGGCAAGAATGATCTATAAACAGTAATAAAAATAAAAAGTGAGCCACCAAGACAGTATTTGCGAGAAACACTAGTTTATTTAACATTAAACACTGTCAAAGTAAAACCAACTAAGCGCTTTCGCCAAGAAACATCAATTGGCTTCATCAGAGTCACTCAATTATGATGCAACTTCCTTTAAATACTCTAATTACTTAAGCAACTATTCATGATTTTGCTTTTATCAGTGAAATTACCCTGACTAAACATAAAGGCATACTTCCCCTGAATATGTAATGTACACAATAACATGCTGTAAACTACAATAATAAGTACATTCAAGATAAAAATAGTAGTACTACTAATAATGAACATAATAATATAAAACGTACTTAAAAAATAAACTTAAAATTTCAAAACATAGTTGATCTGTTTGTTGCAGTCAGATAAGTGTTTTTACAGTACACTGAAAATTAAACCTGTGCTGCCCTTTGCTTCAAAAAGGGAGTTATTGAACAATAATCATTTAATCCTGGCTTGCAACAAGCATTTAGCCTCAGTTGCCATTTAGTTTCTTTGGCTTCTAATTATAATTCATCATCCCCACCCCTAGCATCACTCTGTACTCTGTCAATGACAAAGAATAAAAATGTCTTCTAGTTGGGACATTCTAGAGTGTGAATATAAAGCATTGTTCATGTTTTTATTTTTAATGTCTCTAAGGTGTTCAGTAATGCGATCCCATAACCTTCTTTTGGCCTTGCCTACGTAGAAACCAGGGCATGATAAGCAGGTAGCTAAATAAACCACAATAGTGGTGTTGCAGTTGCACCTGCCCGGGCATCCTATAGTACGTTCAAAATTTCCTAGAAAGACATTCATACCATCATTTATATTTTTACAGGTCTTGCAAGCACCACATTTGTACATCAATGACCTGTGCTTGCCTTGTTTTCTGTTGACACTTTCAAGAATATTCTTTATATTACACCCTCTACTGTACACAACCTTAGGTTTATGCCCCAACTTTTCCTTCATTTCTTTGTCAAAATGAGTTTCTCATATATTATTAACACTTGATACCAAGTGTGATCTTTCTATATTGTACTGTAATATCAAAACATTGGTGTCTAGCTTGGCCATATTGGTTCTATTAATATTTAGGACTGCTTTCAAAATAGGCTTAAATGTAGTATTTATTTTAAGCATAACTTCTCTCTTCACTTTCAGCAGAAGAATTATGGGGTAGCTTCTATTTAGGAACATTCCAATTAATGTATAGATCTCTTTTTTAAATGTTTCGTTGCTACTAATGAGCCCAGATAACCTGACCATTTGGCCTTTTATTATACCCTTCCTCTAATGGAAGGGGTGGCAACTGTTGTAGTGCAGTAACATATTGGAATATGTTTCCTTTCTGTCGATGCTAGTGGACTAGGTGCCCCCAGCAATGTCCTTAGTCAACTCAATATCTAAAAATTCTATCTTATCACAGTGCCATTTATATGTGAACTCAAGGAAGGTGGTTGTGCCGTTGATGTATTTTACGAAGTCTATCATCACATGCTCCTCTCCTAGCCATAAAATTAGTATGTCATCCAGAAACCTCACATACAACAATACATTGGCCTTAAAGGCAGAGTGAAAAACATATTTTCTCTCCCATTCTAGGAGAACCAGCTTCACAAAGCTAGGAGCACATTTGGCTCCCATAGCCACTCCTACTTACTGATGATAGAATTCACCTTCAAAAATCATAAAGTTGTTAGTTAAGACCACTTCAACAAGTCCAAGTAATAAATTGACCTTGGATTGATCTATTGATTTGCTAACATCAAACTTTCCCTGAAGAAATCTAACCCTTCAATGTGGGGGATTACTGAAAACAAGTTGACCACGTCTACAGTTAGGAAACAAAAATCCATGTTCTCTGTATTTATTTGTCTTAATAATTCCAAACAGTGCCATGAGTCCTTGGGTATATGCTGTGCCTCACTTAACACTAAACTTGCCCATTTATCTTTATATGCTGCTATTGGTTCAGTTTTAGAACCTTGGGCTGCTACTATCAGCCTAAAGGGGGGGGGGGAGGTTGTAAACATTTTTATGAATCTTTGGTATTCCAAAGACTACTGTTGCTCTTGGTTTCTCAACTGTTAGATATTTTATTTCCACAATTTCTACTTCATTTTGAAATAGAGCATCAAATAAAAAAACATCAATCCTGGAATAAGCTCTATTAACAGCATTTCTTGAAGTCCTGCTATAAGTTGTGGTGTCATTCAATATTTCAAACATTTTGGAACTGTAATCTATGTGAGGCATAATGACTACAAACCCACCCTTGTCTGGTTTCATTACACGATACATTTTGTTTCCTGCCAATTCATTCAAAATAATGGCTTCATCTCTTGTGAGATTGTTGGTGTTATATTTGGTCTCTTTTACTATTTTTCTAAATTGTTGTCACATAATTTCTCAAAGGACGATATAAGTGGGTGACTGGGGGGATGATTGTGCTCTACGTTTGGCCACCGAGTTCTTGTCCAAGCCTACATTATTATTTTTGAAATATAAACTGAGATTCAAATTTCTAGTATACAGATTTAAGTTAATCAAAACATCTGCAATGTCAGTCTTACAGTTAGGTGCAAAAAATATCCCTTTTTTAAACAAGTTGAAATGTCCTTCACTAGCAATGACATCACTGTAATTGTAAATATAACAACCCTCACTTTCCAAAATATTACATTCCATTGCAACATCAGAACAATCATTTTCAACTAAATTCAAAGAGTCTTGGTCAGACATAGCAGTTGTGTTAAATAACTCAGTCAATGAAAGTCTCTCCTCCACCCCTGCTGTTGTCCCCCGTTGAAATAATTACTGTTCCTGTTGCTCTGAACATTGTAGTTCTGCCTGCCACAAGGGTCCTTTTCCCTTGATTTTTTAGTCTCTCAGACCTCCTTAGTTGTTGACTCTCCTGAAAAGAATAATCATTATTCCCCCTGGTATTGTCAAGCCCCCATTCACCATCAGAACTATTGTTCTGAATATTTTAATTATTTTGAGGGCTATTCCCATGACTACAGTGTCTTGTGTACAGAGAGACAGAAAGTCATAAAATACCTGGATCTGCAGGCAGAAACGAGAGCCATGTGTAAGAAAGATACCCAGACAGTTCCAATAGTAGTAGGAGCAACCAGTTTTACAAAAAAAAATTTACAATCATATTTAGATATGTTATCAATTCATGTAACCCTGTACGAATTGCAGAAGGAGTCATTACTGGGCACATTGAGGGTGCTGCGAAGAGCACTTTTGTCTGACATCAAAGAGTGAAACAATACTAATTTCATGAACTTTAATCGTACTTTGACTTACAAATGGGGTCCATTCCCATCATGGTATTTGAAACCCAAAAGACTTGGAGAAATTAAAAAAGGCAGACACAGTACTGATTAGTCAGTGCATGAGAGGAGAGAATGAGTAAAATGTATCAGTGCGGTTATATTGCTGGAGACAGATATACTGAAATGGTTAAAATCAATGTGGAATTTGAAGTTACAGGCAAGAATGATCTATGGAGGAGATTAACCAGGGTAGAAAGGTACTGCCAAGCTTGGTGTAGGTGTCCTTTAAATAGGGTGCTGCATGTATTTAGGTTTTCTATCTGCTTTACGTAAGTGCAGATTGAGTTCTGAGATAAAGTGGAAGTACAGACAGTCTCTGGAAGAGTTGTATGATTTACTGGTTGATAGTAGTAGTAGTTTGTTGATTTACTGGTTGATAGTAGTAGTAGTTTGTTGATTTACTGGTTGATAGTAGTAGTAGTTTGTTGATTTACTGGTTGATAGTAGTAGTAGTTTGTTGGTGGAGTGGAGGTCTCTAGTTGGAAAGTATTACTGTAGACTGTTCTGTAGTTCTGGGTGTTTAATTGGGGAGTATACATTGTGTGTGCATGGTGATTAATTGTGGGCAACTAAGCTAGTTGGGAATTTCAAGACAAGTTAGTTGTTTTAATGCCAAGATAGTGACGAGCTTTACATACAAGATAGACTGCATATTTAGCAGGCTGCCAGTTTAGTCTTATAAGAGATGTAGTTATTGTGAGTATTACTGAAGTACAAAGTATTGGTGATAAAAGATAGGCTAATGCTAAAGTATATCTGACAATATCTGTCAAGTAGAGTTTGACCCTACAGAGTAATCTGAGTTTTTGCTGATGTTTTTTTTTTTTTGATAGAGTGAAGTATTTGATGGTCATACTTGAGAATGTCATCAATTATGTCTTCAAGATGTTTTATTTGACTTTTATTATAGTGCTGCTACTTGAGGTAATGTGAAATGAATGTTTCTTGCTTATGTATTGTTTTGGGCAAAGATCATTTGGAGAGATTGAGAAGTAGGCTATAATTTTTAACCCAAGATTCATTATTCCTACAATTTAGTTATGGATGAGGTGGAACAGATGTCGGCAGAGTCATCAACATAGTTTTCAAGAGTGACCAATTTATTTGCTGTATGAAGTTTATTTATGAACATGTTAAATATATGGGGGCACAGTACTAGATCCTGACAAATGCTAAGAGATGCTGTTGTTATTTAGCTGAGAAAGTATCAAGGGCTATCTAGAGCTAAAAAAAGACTGAAGAAATAAGGTTGCCCTCATTTCTGCTTTGATTAATTGTGTTAACTGAAATTAAGGAGAGCTGTTATGATACTCTTGTTGGGCCTGAGTTCATGTGATGTGTGATGACCAGAATAATTTCAGATTATTCTGATGCTTATTTTGGAGGTTGTAGTAAGATTTTTTGGTCTGTTTTAACATGGAGCTTGGTGAGGTTTCTGAAATGCCTAAACTTTTTGGGAGGTGAATTTTTTTTGGACCATTCTTTCCATGCATTGTTTCTTTACAACATAAATTATTTAGTCCCTTTTGCTGTCGTTTTAGGTTTTAACCTTTTTGTTCTGACTGAGTCTAATTCATTTAGAATTTTGAGGAAAGTGCAGTTGAAGTGGGTGACCGTTTCATGTAGGGGCATTGTTCTTAGTATGTTCCAGTTGAAGTGGGTCAGGGCTGAGATAAATATTGCCTTCTAAATCTGGTTAGATTACATATTTGATTGGATACAATAAATTTGGGTCAGCTAAACTGTTCTCTTATTACATCAGTTGGGAGATGGTCACTTACTGTATCTGGTAAACATCCAGAAGATTTTCCTTCTCTGATTTGTCTGCTAGACTCCAGTCAAGTATAGATTCCCTTTTAGTGTTTTTGTCTGTTGGAGGAATTAATCATTTGAGTAATTCCAAATAAGTTTATTGAGTCCTTTGTGTCATTGCAGTCAGAGCCAGATCCAGCACTAGGTGACTTAGGCAGCCACCTAGGGCCCACTGGCTTAGGGGGTCCACTAGCCAAGGAAGGGGGGACCACTGGCTGGGGCTGCCACAAAAATTTGCTTTTTTTCTTTTAGAATGCACTCTGCATGCATTGCTTGAAAACTACCAGTTACATGCAAAGTGATAAGGCAAGTGTGCTTTGCAGAGAAGTAAACCTATCTGTACACCAGCTCTGTTGTAACATAATGTTAAGAAAGGGGAACCTCTCCAAAACCACACAAAGCAGTCTCAGGCACTTGTTATACTCTAACATAAGTGAACAAATGATTTTCAAGATTTAGACATTACTGACACATAGGGAAGCATGCAGGGTACATACATTTCCAATGACAAGTCCCTTTAATCAAAGTGTACACCTACAGTGCCACAAGATGCCAGCATCATGTAAGCAAGTGTGCATTAATATCAGAGTGCAGTGTGCATATATGATGTCCATACTAGTTGTCAAGCATCATTTAAAAAGCTGACCTCAACTAATGAGCTACTTTGAAATGCCATACAGATTTCTGGATGCTCATGTCATGTGTGTGCATGTGTGTGCATGTGTGTGTGAGTGTGTGTGTGTGTGTGTGTGTGTGTGTGTGTGTGTGTGTGTGTGTGTGTGTGTGTGTGTGTGTGTGCATGTGCATGTGTGCGTGTGTGTGTGTGTGTGTGTGTGTGTGTGTGTGTGTGTGTGTGCGTGTGTGTGTGTGGGTGTGTGCACGCGTGCATGTCTGAATCTGTGTGCACATGTACATGTGTGTGTGTTTGCCATGCAATGGGTTGGCACCATGTTTAGGACCAGCTTCTTTGCTTTGCCTTCACTTAGTGCTGGGATAGGCTACATTTTCCCTACAGCCATAAACTTGCTTCAGTGGATAAAGTACAGTTTTGTACCTACCATAAATGTAGATGTTCGAAGATCCACATTGCTGCAGTCATAACTTATGGGTAGTCCGCTGTCCTCGGTCGGCCCGAATACCAAAGTATTAAGCTGACGTCGGTCATGGGCGCTCAGATCTGACATCAGAGCGTCAGGGTATTAAAGCGCATGACCGACGTCATATCCTCAGTCTTTTCTTGCCCCAGATGTCAGAAGGCCCTAAAAGAAAGGCCACAGCCAAAAATAGAATACTTCTAAAAAAGCATGTACAACTAACAGCTACCACCCAAACCATACAACCATTCCTAACTACAGAGGGGAAGGAGGGAGGGTAAATTGGACTGCAGCAATGTGGATCTTCGAACATCTACATTTATGGTAGGTACAAAACTGTACTATGTTCTTCATCTCACACTGCTGCAGTCATAACTTATGGGTAGAATCCCAAAGCAGAGGTAAAGGGAGGCTGGCAAAATCATAAAGCATTGGGAGCTGCCAAAATGCCCTGTAAGATTGCAGTGGCAAATCCAGCCCTAGATTTGGAATAAAGGGGAAGATGGTAATGTTTAGAAAAAGTGTGTACAGAACTCCAAGTAGCTGCTTCCAAAATATCTTTAGTAGCTACTCCCCTTAAAAAAGCAGTAGAAGTGGCAGTAGCCCTAGTGGAATGAGGTCTGATTCCAGCCGGAATCTCCTTACCATGATGAGAATAACAAAAAGCAATACAAAGGCCAATCCACTTAGAAATAGTTTGTTTTGAAACAGGTTTCCCCTGAGAACCCAAGGCAAAAGAAACAAACAACTGCTGAGACTGTCTGAACCCTTTAGTCTTGCTCAAATAATAACGCAACTGCCTGTGAATATCCAAAGTGTGCAAAATTTTCTCTCCTTTATTTTGGGGATCTGCATAAAAAGTAGGCAAATGAATTGATTGGTTCAAGGCCACATTTGAAACCACTTTAGGCATAAAAGTAGGATTAGTACACAGAGATACCCTATCCTTATGAAAAATTAGGAAGGGTTCAACTGCCATAAGAGCCTGTAATTCAGAAACCCTTCTAGCAGACGTAATGGCCAACAACAAAGCAGTCTTCCAAGACAAAAACTTTAACTCAGCAGTAGCTGCAGGTTCAAAAGGAGGTAAAGTAAGTTTTTCCAACACAAAATTGAGATCCCAGGCAGGAGTAGGAGCTCTACGTGGGGGTCTTATGTTCTTTGCCCCTCTAAGAAATTGCTTAAACAAAGGATGAGAGAATAATGGTGGGTCACAGTCATAGTGAGCAGAAATGGCTGCAGCATGAACTTTTATAGAGGAGAAAGACAAACCCTTGTCTAATAATTCTGTAAGATATTGAAGAGAAACACTTAAATCAGGCCTGGAAACATCAAAGCTCTTTGTTCCATTTATCAGCATAAACTTTCCTTGTACTAGGCCTTCTGGCCTCCAAAATAACATTCAAAACTTGTTGTGGAAGCTGCGACCCTCCAGGTTCTAGAACAGAATACGCCAGGCTGTTAGATGCAGGGACTGAATCCTGACATTGAGGAAATGATTGCCCTCCTGAGACAAAGGTGCGGAATCAAGGCAAAGGCCATGGAGACTCCCGTACTAAACTCCTCAGCAGAGGGTACCAGTGCTGTCGAGGCCAATCTGGAGCTATTAGAATCATGGAGGGCTTGTCTTGTCTGACCTTCAAGAGTACCTTGGGGAGGAGAGGCAGAGGCGGAAAGGCATAGACGTGAAGATTGCTCCAACTGAATGATAGAGCATCCACTTTCCAAGCTGTGGGATGAAACATTTTTGTGCAAAACTTTGGCAACTGGAAATTTAGTGGAGAAGCGAACAGATCTATGTCTGGAGTCCCCCATATCACTGTCAATTTTCGAAATACATGAGGATCCAATTTCCACTCGTGGGGATCCACTATTTGTCTGCTCAAAACATCTGCTAAGGAGTTCTGTGCTCCTGGTAGAAACCTTGCCTGAAGATTGAGGTGTAAACTGAGAGCAGTCTCCCACAAAATCATTGCTTGCCTGCAAAGAGGGTACGAATGGGTTCCCCCTTGCTTGTTGATGTACCACATGACAGTTGTGTTGTCTGTTTGAATCAACACTTGCCCTGGGTGAAGTAAATCCTTGAAAGCCAGCAATGCAAATTGGACTGCTAACATCTCCTTCAAGTTGATATGTAAATGTTGAAGTCTGGCAGGCCACGTGTCTTGAACCCATTTTCCATTGAGGTGTGCTCCCCAAGCCTTGTCTGAGGCATCTGTCATTAAAATCTGACTCGCCTCTGGTCGGGTCACAGAGAGTCCCTTGTTTAGGTGACATTCCTGAGCCCACCACAAAAATTCCTTTTGAATGCAAGGTATTATTTGAATGACAGTGTCCAGATCTTGGCAGTGCTGTGTCCATACATTTTTGAGATACCATTGTAGCTTCCTCATATGCAGTTTGGCATTGGGAAGCACCAGAATACAAGATGCCATGAACCCCAAGGCTTGAAGGACTGTCTTGCAGTCAGCCTGGACCGTAGAGACAATTGATGGAAGTAAAGTGTTAGGTTCTTTTGCTTGTCCGGGGTCAAAAAGGCCATCTGGGAAGCTGTATTCAGTCTCACACCCAGAAAGCACATTTCCTGAGAGGGTACTAGACTGGACTTTGTTTTGTTCACAGAATACCCTAGGCACCTTAACACTGCCATCACATACTGTAGATGATGAAGAAGTTCGTACTTGTCTTGAGCAAGAATCAGGCAATCGTCCAAATAAGGATAAATTTGTATTCCTCTTAACCTTAAGAAGGCTATCACTGGAGCCAGAACCTTTGTGAACACCCTGGGTGCAGTAGATAAGCCAAAGGGCAATGCAGAGAACTGATAATGTAAAGTCCCAGCCCGAAAACGCAGGTATCTCCTGCAACTGGGCCTGATAGGAACATGAAGGTAAGCCTCTTTGAGATCCAGAGTTACCATCCAGTGATCTTTGCCCAACAGAGGTAGAAGTTGTTGCAACGTCAACATTTTGAATTTTGGAATGTCCAGGTATGTGTTGAGGATAGATAAATCCAAAATCGGCCTCCAAGTGTTTTCTTTCTTTGGTACTAGAAACAGGCGAGAATAAAATCCTAGGCCCACTTCTGACAGAGGGACCTGCTGTATAGCCCCCATTTGAAGAAGTAAAGAAATCTGCTTGTGAGCCTCTACCCTTTGCTGAGGAGGAACGTCTGGCATGCCTTTGAAAGGAGGCAATGTATGGAAATAAAACTTGTAGCCTCGGTCTATAATGTCCAACACCCATTTGTCCTGGGTGACTAATAGCCAGTTTTGCTTGAAGAGTGCCAACTTTCCTCCCAAAGGAGCTGCCAGACAGGAAGAATCTAGCAGCTGAAGATGCAGGTCATTGGGCCTGTTTACGAAAGGACTGGCCCCTGCCCTCACCTGTAGATTGTGCAGGGGAACTCCATGTTCTAGGCCTGAAAGAACTCTGAGCTCTGCCCCTACCACGTCTAGATCTACCCCTAGACTGTAAATCAGAAGAAGGATAAGCCCATCCCTTAGTAGGCCAATTCCTGCTAAACTTAGGAGGCTGTACCTGCAAAAAATCTTTAACAGTCTGCATAGACTTAGCCTTGTCTTCCATTTTCTTCAAGACAGACTCCACAGGAGAACCAAACAAAACTTCAGACTGTAAAGGAGCATCCAAAATTCTAGTTTTAACATGCTCTGACAAATTCTGATCCTTAAGCCAGGCGTGCCTGCGAATAACTGAACCAGTGGCAGCCACCCTGGAAGAAGCCTGTAAAGCATCGAAACCACACTGCAAAGAATGCTTACCCACCTGTTCAGAGGCATGTACCAAATCCTGTAATTCCTTACACTCTATGCCCTCTGCCAAAGCATCCACTTTAGATTTTAGCTGAGTAAGGAGAAAATTCTGGTACTTCAACATATGAAACTGGCAATTCAAAGCCCTCATTGCTAAAGTGGAAGAGGTATACACTTTCTTACCCCATCTATCCAAAGCTCTAGCATCTTTATCCTTAGGAACTGGATTCTTTACAACAGAAGCCCTGACACCCTTAGGTCCCTGGCTAATAGTTTCTGGGTCAGCCCTTGGACTCTTATACAGATATTTATGAGCCTCAGGCACTCTGTAATACCTGTCTGGCTTAACTGGCGCAGGAGGCAAAGAATCTGGATTAAGGGAAGCCTTGGAGAAAACGTCTTGAACAACATCCAAAACAGGAGGTATAGCCAAGGGCCTATGCTGTGGTAAAAACAAAAATTCCCTAAGCCTCTTTCGAATCTGAGAAATCCTGACCTTCCCATTTAAAATGCTCCCTCATAGAATGCAGGGTTTCTGAAAAAGAAAAATCCTCTGGAGGAGAAGCAGAAGGAGTGGAATCCTCTGCGTCTGAATCAGAAAAAGGAGGAAAATCCTGAATGTCTTCAGCCGAAGACTCTGAGTAATCTGAAGCCTGCTCCAAACTTTCCACCTCTGGCTCCACCCTAGGCCTCTTATCAGGAGGGGGCATAGAACCTCTGATTAAAGAAATTAAATCTTCTGCCATTTTAAGCATGTGTTTTTTAGGCACAGAACCTGCAGAACTAGGACTGACACCCGTGGAAGGCAAACCAGGCCTGCCTTTGGAAGGAGCCTTAGAGATAGAGGGAGAAGGCCTAACCACCTTAGGCAAGGAAGGGAGAACAGCAACCTGAGAGGCCCCCTGACCTGACTCCTGAGAGGCCACATCTTGCAAAATTAAAGCCTCCCCCTGAGACTCAACTGAAACCTCGGCTGGCTCCACAGATTCCACCGTAGTTTCTAAAGAACCGGCGTCCGGAACGGACGACTCATCCTGCCTGGACTTTAAAGATTTTTCTTTGCACTTCTTCGTGGTAGCGGGCGTCGGAGGATCCGATGGCATATTATAATTACACCGCTTACCAAAGACAAGCCTAGCGCAATCTAACCTACGTTTAATGGTGCGCTTATTAAACCTAACACAAAAGCGACACCCGACTACATCGTGCTCAGGTCCCAAACAAGGAATACAAAGAGAGTGGTAATCCCTATGCGGTATCTGTTTCCCACAAGAAATGCAATTATTCACTTTTTCTGACATCCGGAAGTAACTGAGGCAAGAAAAAACTAAAATATTCCCCAACGGGGTACTTAGCCCAACTTGGTTTCGGTCTGAAACTCAGAATACGAAAATTTCAGAACGCCGAACGGCACTTGCAAACGCTGCTTCTGCATCGGACCATGCGGCAAAAAAAGACTTAGGATATGACGTCGGTCATGCGCTTTAATACCCTGACACTCTGATGTCAGATCTGAGCACCCATGACCGACGTCAGCCTAATACTTTGGTATTTGGGCCCACCGAGGACAGCGGACTACCCATAAGTTATGACTGCAGCAATGTGAGATGAAGAACATCTGGGCAATGAATAAAAAACTAATGTGCATTTAGTGTTTCCTTATAAAGTATTCCCTTTATGCTCTTCTGGCGGATGACTTACTTCAGGTATCTACACCACTGAAAATCATTATTAATGGCAGTGAGATATTATGACAACTTGTATGTCACTTGGGACTTCTGTTATATTCAAATTAAAATATGTGTTCTATTAATGCAGTTCATGTTTATTGAAATACTTATATAGTGCATGGACTATAACATTTACACATCTGAAAACAGCATGGGCAAATGCAGACTAAGTCTGCTGAGGTGTTTTGACTAAACATAATAAAATGACTAGTTGCATGCCAGCAGTCACATACTCATTACCTTGCAGAATGTAGCAAGTGAAAAAATAGAGAACCTGTAATGTACTTTACAGGCTACCACACATTAATTTGCATGGACAGCAGACCTTTCAACTGTCCAGATTTTTGCAGAAATTCCAGATTTTTGCCTCATATTTTTGGCCTGTTCCTAATACCATGTTTGGCTTCCTGGCAAGTCAGTAAGGACTGAATTCACTAAGGGCAGGATTCACAAAGCCTCCGTGTAAGAGTTATAACTCATACACGGAGGCTGCAGTTAAATGGAGTGATGTCAGCATGCTCTGCATATTAATGAGAGCATGCTGAATCACACTGAAGGCCAACACGGTCCGTGTAAGACAGTAGGGGGCGTGTCCGTAGGCCGAGCCCTGTAAGCGGACACGCCCCCAGAAGAGGAAAAGTACCCAAAGGAAACACCCACGACAGAGTCCACGGAAATGTGAATAAACAGAACACAACACATGCCCCCACAGACTATGAACAGAAAATAAATATAAATGAACATGTTATAATTTTTTTTTTAAATTGTAAAGATGTTTAACCGTGAGTGCACTCGTTTGCACGGGCGTGCCCGTAGCGCAGCTACAGTTAGCAGTCAGTCGGAAAGCATATAAAAACTAAATATGCAAAATAAACCAGGAAGCAATAGCGTAGCGGTAGAGATGCTGGCTGCAGAGCAGGCATTCATGGTTCGAGCCCCCACAACACCAATTTTTTTTTTTGCAAAATAAGCAGGAAACAAGTCCCTGACAAATATGTAGACATAAAACCACAACTTATGTAAAATGTAATGAAATAGCCCATTTATATTGAAGAAATGTGAGGTAACAAAAGAATAAAACATGCCAGATGTGCCCATAGATGAGCTACAGTTTAACAGGGTGAGTGCATCTGCCCGTAGATGAACAGTGGTTTAACTGGTGCAAAATGAGTGCCTGTAGCTGAGCAGTGGTTTAACACGCTATATCTATGTGCCCCTAACTGAGCTGAGCGTAATATGCATGCCGATAGCCAAATGAGGCTTAAAGCAGTGTACCCCGTTTGTGCGGAGCTGCGCACCGTGCAAACAAGCTAACCGATGGGTGACGTTGAGCAAGCTGTATCAAAACTGCCTTTACACAGACACACCCCTCAGCATGTCTAGACAGTCATGAAAAATAAAAAGCAGTGGCCAGGTTCGAACCCAGGATACTATACACCATAGTCAAGGTACAGAACCACTAAGCCATGACAGCAGTACCTAGAAATGCAATAATAGCTAATATATAGGAATGAATACAAACTACAGCATGACAATGCAGGTTTACTGAAGTTGATACAATTCCAAAATGGCCAATCACAGATATGTGCAGGAAAAATGGACTATATAAGCCCCATAGGTGGGAATACACAGCATAAACGATTGTAGAACAGACCTGCAGGCAGAATGTCAGGAGTAGGAGAGGGTAGTCACTTTTGAGCACAGAGGTGGGGTGTTGAGGAGTCCAGGTACATGGCCTGGCTCCTAGTCCACAATCATGAGGCCCAACTCATGCAGGGCCAGGTCCTCTGGGGAGCATACAGGGCTGAGGCGTGGGACCGGTTGGCTCATGATCTCACCAGTGCCACAGGGATTCCAAGGATTGGTGAGCAGGTCCGTCACCACCATGTGGACCTGAAGAGACGCAAGCAGGACCAACTGAACCTTTGGATCCAGGAGGCCCAGCAAACACCCAACGCCCCACTACTGAGTAAGTCACATTTAATTATGTATGTAAAAAATTAAACTAGCTGATATTATGGAGATGTGTATTCCAATATTACTTCATTTATATTACAGCTGCAGGTGTCCGTTCTGCGAACCGCAGAGCCTATGGTGATAGGCTGGTGCGGTTGCACCACCAGGCAGGTCAGTAATCCACTACCAGTAACTGTAAAGAAATATAAAAGTATGACAGTCAGCAAAAGAGTGCAGTGTAGTCAGTAAGGAATAAAATCTGCAAGTAACAGTGTGAAAGTGTATGCAAGTATTGCTTGATTACAAGAGTTTTCAGCCTGTAAGTGTAACGTAAACATGAAACTGTCCGACATATATTCTGAAATAAAAATGCCCTGCCTGTAAGAAAATAGTACACAACCTGCAGCAGGCTGAAAAGTATAGCTGCAGAAGATGATGAAATCACATGTGTGAAATATATCCCTGTGGAAATACTGAAACATGACAGAAGTGAGACTGCTGGAAAGGAGTGTAATAACTACTGTTAAAACATGTCAATAAAGCCTAGAAGTACCATCCTGAATAGTAAAATGAAAGCAAGTGAGAGAGTGTGAGAAAGTGTCATGAATCCAGCAATACAGTAGTAATAACCCCTGAATAAAGTATACTGCAGTCAAGACAGAATGAAATGCATGTGAGATTCAAAACCAAACAGCGAAATATGTTCAAAGTGTTGCTGCATGTGGAATGTGTATCCCAAAATCTGGATATGTTGCTCTCAGTCTGAAATACGCAGATAGGATGATTGTCTGATATACCAAACATCCACACTTGTCTACAGCTATATAAAGCAAAAGTAGCAAGATGATGTAGCTGAACAAAGCTAGATATGAATGTGTATGAAGAACACTAAAATGTATATTGATGTTGCAGTAACAGTCCTATCAGCAAGGTGAAATAGTTATCATATAGGAAACTGTAGTTAGAACAGTAGTGTGTATATATCTGTAGCTATTAGAAATGTACAGCATATGTATTGTTATTTGAAGGTGTTAATATTACTTTCTTTACCCCACCCTATAACCACATATAACCCATTCCACGTGAAAATGGTATGTGCAATCACAATTAACACCCCTGGACGTTTGTCCTGTTGGGTCATATATATTTGCATGTCCGTTGATGCATCTGCCCTGTTCATACATCCACACCTGATGGCCCGTTGCCATCAATTAACCCTGCATGTTGTCGGACTGTGTATTTCTGTTCAAATTATGCATGTGTTATGCACGCTGTTCAATGGTGTGAATATCTGGGTGTTTGGTTAATGGGAATACTAATGCATGCTGTTACAACTAATTGTGAATGGTATTATATGTCACTAACCCAAACTGTCATGACATAATGCAAAACATAGGACGACAGGGAAGGCGGGTTCCAGTGGACCCACCTCTCCCACCTCAGCTGGCGAGTGCACCTGGCACTAGTGCCGAGTCCGGACCCTCCTCCGGTGGCCCTGTGCCACCTGCGGGTGGAAGCGCTGCAGGGGATGGGGCTCGCCCCCCCTCTGCAAGTGTGGCCGGAGGAGATCCACCACTCACCCTCCGTAGCGTCTGGACTGTGGTGCGTAGGGAGATTCGGGACTCTGTCCTTGAGCCCCTACACCAGCTCAAGGCACGGGTGGTGCAACTAACGGGCATGCCTGTTGCCCCGCCTACACAGCCCCCAGCACAGCCCCGTCCTGGGCAGTGAAGGAACAGTGGCAACTGCCTATGGGTGGGGATATCAGTTCCACTGTTGCCATCTGTGGGCTCATGGGCTCTGGATATCCAAACCTCCGTCCCCGTCAGTTGTGTAACCCACCCCACACATGTCATACACCGCCCCTGTATGCGCCTTGTTTGTCTTGTCTGTTTACCTACCCAACCTACCTCCCCAGCTGTACCAACTTCCTTCACCTGACATACCACTCTCACCTGAAAAAAAAAAAAAAAAAAAAAGGGCACTCTGTGCCCACAAAAAAATTACACCCCATACATAGCTGCCCATTCCGCGCACATGTCTGCTGGACATGGAACCTATCAATTACAATTGGCTGTACAACAAGTATTATTGTTGTCCTGACACCTCTCTCAGGGGTGGAAGGTTTCAAATGTCACACCAAATTACATACATATGCACAGCTGTTGCTGATGAAGAAATGGGCAGCTATGGGCCTTACCTACATCCCACCTGCACATCCCAAGCTTGTTTCCCTACTGTATTACCCTCTTTGTGACCCCTTTTTCACCACTTTCCTGTCTCCCCATTTTCTTTTCTTTCAAAGAAAATAGCGTGGGTGTGCGCCAGAGTAAGCACTGTTAAGCGGTTGTAACCGGGTGTGCGTGGAGCTAACCGCCAGTGCGCATGCATGAGCTCCGCGCAAACCAGCGCTAGCCCGGTTACAACTGCATAAAAGTGCCTTAGCCACTGTGATTGACAGGTCCTGTACTCAGTTCAAAAGAAAAATAAACTCCCACTGTCAGTCCCGAACCCAGGACCTTGCAAACACTAGTCTGTACAACCTACCACTAAGCCATGACTCTTATACAAAAACAATGTGCTAAAATAAATATAACATGTAAAAGTAGGGATGAATGTAAAGGGAATATAGGATGTGTAGTACACAAAGCATGTCATTTAAAATAAATGTCAAAACTACTGGATTTCCATAATAGTAGTGCGTGAAAAGAAACAGCCATGCTAGTTGGCAGCCTGTAGATAATAAGGTCAGTTAAAGTACATATATATATGTATGCATATGTACATATATATATATATATAAATATATCTATGTATAGTTGTAGGAGTCAATGTGCATACACACTTGCTACAGGGAACATGAGAGAGGAATGGAGAATTGTGAATATACAACACAGCCTGAAGCATGAGAGAGATACTAACCTTTACAGTCACAGAACACTGTCCACAGCATACCAGCATGGTCCCCGCCCTCACAATCTGAAAGGGCAATGCCTATCCCACATACCCTTTTATAGCACTGACCTGAAATCACAGTGAGAACTGCAATCAGTACACAACTGGCTGTATGCAATTAGCAAATGCTGCCTTACAATTGGTGCAGAGGCCATCACATGGACCTATGCAGATACCTACAAAAGCATCCAGTGCTAACACTCCCCACATGCAATACATTCATTGCATTGTCTGTAAGCAGACAGAGGGAGAGCGAGAAGAGAGAGAGAGAGAGAGCAAAAAAAAACAGACACTGTGACTCTGTAACCTGAAGCTGTCAGCACTGACAGTAGCAGCAGCAAGCAGAAGCTGTGTTAACGCAACCAGCTGCGACAAACAGAGGTAATGCAAAGTAGCAGGTTAATAGTGTGCATACTGTGAACCCTCCAAATGTGTCATAGGTCTGTATCCATAGGTATGTCCATGTGATATGTTGTGTGTACGTAGTTCCACCAAAAGGGGATGACCATACATCACATGTCAAGCAGTCATAGGCCAGGATCCTGGCAGCATGTGTCTGTGCGTTGGCCTAGCAATGGCTGTAGTGACTGCTTTGAAATGTCAGCCAGGCCCAAAAGTCAGGATCAGCCCATCACAAAGGCACACTGGCTGGGAACAAGTGTCTGCAGGTACCTGATGTCACTGCATATGCATCCCATACTGCATAATTCCATAGCGTAGCAGACCAGGCCTGTTATGCATATGATGTGGTAATTCCCAGGGTCAGTCGAGGTGCCCCCTTAGTGGTGTGGGACCACTGTTGCTGTATGCCACTGTCCAGGTACATATCCTGTAGCACGGCCAAGATAAACTATCAGTGTTACATGCGGTGGTATGTCCTCTCAGAGTGCCAGTAGCACACATCCAGGGGGACCATGAGGTCACAGTGATGCTGTGTGTTCTCCTCTGCTGAGGGCGGCCCTCACCTGGACATGTGCGATGATAGGGAGGTTACATCCAGCTGGGATAAATATTTCAAAGGTGGGGGAGAAGGAGGGGAGATATGTGCACCGAACATGTCTGCAGGATGGTTGCCAATATGCATGTGTTTGGTGAATGTTAAGTAGGTGTGGATTAACACAGAGCATATCTGAGGCATGTGGTCCATATGTGTAACATAACTGAAGAAGGCCTTGTGGTCATCCATAGTGTTTGTGTCCATTTCCCTCCCAGAGTAGGCCGTGGCTGTTGTTATGACGGACTGTAGCTTAGTACCAGTGCTGACCACAGATGCCTACCCTTAATGTGAATGTGCTCTGTCCTGCAGTAGCCTCCTGCTATTGTTATACAATCTGCCTCTGTCTGGGGTCCACCGGACAGGATGCCTAACCTTTGTGCATAGGGTCTGGGTTAGACATGTGTGTGCAAGTGTCATGCAATCCGCGGCATGTCCGTGGTAAGCATTTGCAAAGGGGTCAGCAGTGTGGCTTGTGGCTTCCACTGGCCCAGTGTGCTGCATGGATACCATCTCAGTCCCAGCAAGTGAATAACTGTCTAATCACATACATATCAAAGTAGTCTACTGTGCTGGTGGTGGTGGTGGGATATGTATATCCAGGCCAAGTAACGTCTGTCCACATCACAGTAGTGGACGGTGTCCCACATACAGTACCTTGGGATGAACCCCCAGAGTGAGGTTGTGCATTGCACCTGCCAGTGTGTGCTGACCGATGGGGCATGCTAATACGTTGTGTGGAATGTGGCAGGTATTGTTGCACAGGTGTTGGCTGAGCACTGATATCTGGCCATGTACCTATGTATCCACCACGACACACACACATGCAACATATGGAAGTAGTAGTATATCACTACACATGAGTATCATGTATAGTATGTGTGCCATATATTGCTGACATGGTCTGCTGATATCCTGTCTGTGTTCTCTTCCAGGGAGATGGCACAACAGCGTAACCCCACCTACTCTGTGGCGGAAGATGAGGAGATCCACCAGAGCCTGGTGCGGGAGTATGACATCCTTTTTTCCTGCACCAGTCAGAATCAGCAGGAGAGGGCCGCACTGTGGCAAGACCTTGTCCGTAGGGTAAATGATATTGGCACGCATAACAGGACATATGAGCAGGTACGACATCACTGCAGTGATTTAATCCGAAGTGTCCGGCAGCGTGCATCAGATATCCACAGGCAACAGGTCGCCACAGGAGGTGGGTGGCCACATGTCCCCCTCACCAGACTGGAGGGGCTACTCCTAAGTGTTGTGGCTCCAGCCCCAGAACACCAACAGCAGTACACCTGCATTATGATGGAGGCTGGTTCTACACAGCAGCATGACATGGAGCGTGCAGGTAATATGCCATATGTACACCTGACTGTTCTGTACACTGTATCATATGCAATATCAATGGCACAGATGTGCCCACTGACATTAATCTCATCATTTCTGCAGGTCCCTCCAGGGTTACAGCGAGACAGGCCATCCATGCTGGTGAGTGTGTTTAACATAACCTATAATAGTCCTGATAATGCTAGTAACAGTAGTGTAACTCAGTAGTGCTCTGTGTGTATACTGCAGGATGTGCATGTGTGCATGTGTGCAGGTGTGTCTGTGCCCATGTGTGCATGTGTGCAGGTGTGCCTGTGTCCACATGTGCATCTGTGCATGTGTGCCTGTGTCCACGTGTGCATGTGTGCATGTGTGCCTGTGTCCACGTGTGCATGTGTGCATGTGTGCATATGTGTATGTGTGCCTGTGTCCACGTGTGCATGTGTGCATGTGTGCATATGTGCATGTGTGCCTGTGTCCACGTGTGCGTGTGCATGTGTGCATGTGTGCATGAGTGCATGTGTACACGTGACCATGTGTGCATGTGTGCATGTGTGCATGTGAACACGTGTGCATGTGTGCATGTGTCCATGTGTGCATGTGTCCACGTGTGCATGTGTGCATGTGTCCACGTGTGCATGTGTCCACGTGTGCATGTGTGCACGTGTACCTGTGTGCATGTGTGCATGTGTGCCTGTGTGCATGTGTCCATGTGTGCATGTGTGCATGTGTGTATAAGTGCATCACTGGTAACAATGTCTGGAGACTGTAAACTGTGTTTCCTGTCTTCATCCCACAGGTTCTGGGGCTGCTCTGGTGACCTGCAGCAGGGAACCTGAATCCTGTGCCACGGCTACTGGTAATGATGATATATGTGTAATGGTACAGGAAGGTGTGACAGGGTCTGCCATTGGTCAGACAATTGACAGTACACAGCTGTCAACCCCATCATTGCGCACAGTCATCCTGCCTGTACATCCTTTGTCACCATTGTCCGTAGGTGATGGACAGGATACAGCTGGCATAGACCAGGGTAATGTGGTACCTGTGGCACATGCGTCCCCACACAGCAGCCATGGGCAGGGTCCTCCGATGGTACCACACAGACAGTTGCCCATGGGTTCTCGTGGGAGCATCCGTGGGCGTACTGCCTCTGGCCGGCGTGCCCAAAGAGGTCTGTCAACCTCAGCTATGTTTTGGACTGTCATGCAGGCTCAGTCACGTATGGAAAGGTACACCAGACAGGGTCTGAGGGAGCTCAGAGCATGTCGCACAGCCATGACAGACAGTATGCGTGACATTGCGGATGCTATCCGTAACTTCACCGATGTCATAGACAGACGTTGTGGGGACATATTACAGCAGTTCCACAACCAGATGTCCATGAGCCAGGGCAATGGTGGGCGTCTGCGGCGTCGACGTGGCCGTATGCCGGCAGCGGCAGCAGCTGGCAGTCGGCGCGGACGACAACAGGCTCATGCACGCCCCCATAGTGCCAGCAGCAGCCCCAGCAATGCTGGGTCTGTGCTGTCATCGGAACGCCCCAGGAGACCACGTGCACGTGGCTCTGGACAGTCCCAACAGGGACATGTGTCCAGTCAACACACCCCCGCTTCTGATGACAGTACCCAGTCCGGCTTTGTACTGGATACGGTCCGTAGCACCCCTGCCAGGCACAGGTACCGTGTCCGTGCACACAGACACTGATCTGTATGGCCTGCCAGGTGCAGTCTGTGGCTGTCCACAAACCCCTGTATATGGCAGCCATGAGGTGGAACTGTGTGCGTGCACACACACATGCGAAATGTTAACACTTAGGGCAACCACATACATGCACACACTGCACCGACACTGCCCCACCCTGTACTGCTTCCCCTCACCAACACACATACACACACATGTCAATTGGTGGTATCAGTGGCTGACTCAGGCATACCTAATCCACACCCTGTGCATATGATGACACTGTGCCACCTCCTGCAATCTCCAACATCATTGCGGGAACAGGTAAACACGTTGCTGATGCACAGGGTGACTACATAGATGTGTATTAGTAGTATCATGTTGGTAACAGTACAGTGTGCTGCTATGACTGTGTGTGTACCCCAGCATGCCTGCTGTAGTAACTGTATGAATGTCCTGAATTGTTATCTGCACCCATAGTACATGCCAAAGTATAACAGCTGCACATAATTGCATGCTGGTGGGAAGGTTGTCAACAGATAGCCGCATACATGGGTAGCACAGGGGGAAAGGTAACGCAAGTAGTGATATGCAATGGTGGACATGTACAGTAATGGTGTCAAGATGCCCACAACGACTACGCCATGTGGATGTTCGCGCATCTAGATATGTGTGCAGTACCAATGTAGTCCAGATCACAAATAAGTATGACATAATATCGGTTCTACCATGGGCATCTGTGCTGCGTATTCCTGGGTACATGTTGATAGTGCCTACATATTTGCATTGTTACTTACTGTTATTGTTACCCCTTCTTTGTTGTATAATGCAGTACTTCCAGCCCTGTGTACTGTAGCTTTGTTTGCATGCATGTTCGCTTGGGGTCCCCTGGAACACTGCTTACACCTGCAATGCAGAGTTACAGTGCTTCTGTAGACTGCTAGTGACATCTGCATAGCGTACCATATGTATGTCAACCTTACACATGACAGAACGTCACTGTCTGTCCTGTACGCATGTACGTTGCCTGTGACACATTGCACACGTCTTACCTGGCATTTACCCACGTGTGCAGTCATATATGTCAGTGCTATGAAACAGTGGCAGTCCACCCACACATACACACCTTCAGTATGTTGTTCCCCATTGGCCCTATGTGTTGGTACTCACTATGGCAATCACACTACTAGGGTGGCATGTGCAAAGGTAACCTGTGAATCGCCTCTATGGTCCAGTCGTGGTTTATGTGAGTCATGTGTCATTGTCACAGCTGCCACATGTATGCAGTCAGCCATCACCCTTGGCCAGGAACGTACAACACATGTGTGGGATGCCACCACACAGCCAATCTGGGGACTGGTCTCTCTGAACCCAGTAATGCCATACCCTGTCAGGTGGCATGTCATATATACTACGTCCAGGACAAACGTCAACCCCAATCCCTGCTGCTACTATTGATAATATCCCTGAAGATGTTCCTGATAGCTTTGACCAGTCCTTTACTGAGACATTGCAGGCCCTAGCTAGCCATCTACCTCCTAGCTCCCCTGGTCCTGAAAGCAGCACCCCTAGAAAACTACTTGCGTCCAGCTGCCAACCAGTCGCCACTTCACTTCTCCGTACCTTGATTGTAACAGTGAAACCCACTACACTGTCTGCTGATCAACTCCTGCCGAGTACCTATCAAAACCAGATGATGCTATTGCTTACCCCGTCTCAAAGGTAATCAAAGGAACCATGTTAGAATCTAACTTTCCCACCATCTGGAAAATGTCATATGTAATCCCACTTCACACAGGAGGCAGCTCTACTGAAGTCTCCAATTATAGGCCAATAGCTATACTCTCTCCACTTGCAGAGATTATGGAAACTTTCGTCATAGACAAGTCATGCACCACCTAATCCAAACTCGCATTATGGCAGACACTCAGCATGGCTTACGTCCTCATCACAGCACTACGTCAGGCCTCCTAGCCTTTACTAACACCATAAGCCATACTTGCAACATTAATTATATATCCACAGCCCTCTTTTGGATAATTCAAAGGCATACGATATGGTTGATCACCAACTTGTACTCCACACCCTGCACAGACTGTCTAGATACTGGAGCCTTCCAATGGTGTCAATCCTACCTGCATGATCGACAGCAGGCCGGCCTCTGGCAGAACAAACCCTCTAACCTTCTACCTAACACCCTCAGAGTACCACAAGGCTCTATCCTAGGGCCCTTGCTGTCCTCCATCGTCATTAACGACCATTATACTGTCATCCCAAAAGTCAGCTGTATCCAATATGCTGTATACTCTACTCTGATCTGCTCAGCCACATCTCCAGTAGAGTTATGGTCAGCTACCCAGACCACCTTTAATACAATAGCAAACTGGCTTTCTGAACATCGTCTGATCCTAAATCCCAATCAAACTAAACTGCTGTTATTCTACCAACACGTAGGTCTACCACTTTCACCGTTACCATAACATCAACTGATGGCACAATAATCTCCCCTGACCCATCTCCGAAACTATTAGATGTCATCATAGACAATAATCTCATATGTGACATACATGTTAACCAGATTAGCAAAGCCATCAATAGAAAGCTAGGGTCACTTTACAGAATTAAAGCCTTCCTAGCCCCTCCAGCTAAAGGTGCCATAGCTCGCTCACACCTTGTTTCAGCCCTTCTGTATGCATCCCCTCTACTCTCACATATGAACAAGACTGTCCTTAACAAGCACTCGATTTGCTACAACCACATTGCCAGGTTTGCCACTGGCCCGCCTTTTAGGACACATCATTGCATCAATCTAAATCAGCTTGGTTGGCTTGCAATACCCAGCCTAATACAGTATAACCAACTGATTATGGCCTATAAAATCCTCTATAATCCAGACAATACTCCTGCACTTAAATTATTATCACCCCCTATAACAATCCTAGACCGCTTCGATCCTCTAACAATGTACTACTTCAAACTAGCAAGTTTAATAACACAGCTGGTGATTCTCTCTTTGCAAACCCTGTAAGTAGATCCTGGAACTCACTTCCAGCTGATATTACCCTAATGTCCACCTTAGGTCATTTAACAGTAGACTCAAACAACATTTGTCACGTAACTGGCTATGTCAATGTATCAAGCCTGGCTAACTCGAATGTGTAACTTCTGTGAACCACTTTACTGTGTAATTTCAATTTAATCCTGGCTTGTGCTCAGGTCTAACATTAACCTGTGGAACATGTTTGACTTGCTTACTTATGTAATCTCTGTAAATAATCTGTTTGTACTATGTAATGCTAGTATTCTGTAATGCTGTATCTGCTACCCTCGTAGCTTGTCTCCACGGGCCTCCCCTGGAAATGGACATGCATCCAGTTGGGCTATCCCAGTCAACAAATGTAGGATAAATAAATAAATCAATACAATATATTACAGTGACGACAATACCAGTCAGACATTGACACACACTGACAGCATGCTGAACACACTGGGGCATACGTGGGGACTCAGACTAGCAGCCTGCCTGGGCATCACACACCTCCGCAGCTGGCACACAGGCATATGTTCCGTTGGAACAGAGCACATGCCACACATGGCATGCACATCCCCTGTGCCACACACCCACAGCCTGTAGAGCTACACAACACACCTGCTACAGAACTTTCAGGTACCTGTCACGTGTGCTGCACTGGGGTCCCGCTCAACAGGCTGTATCTGGTGAAGGTCACAGTGATATGACTCAGGGGCACTATGGTCCACCACAGCACACATGCATACAGGTCAGACAGAGGCATGGACAGATATTACTCACTCATTGACCATGCCAGTGTGGCTGCCTGGGACATACCTCCCTGGACTACATGATAGGGAACATAGAATGGATCTCTCAGCATGTGGCACAAGCCAGTATGAGCCTGATGTTGGTTGCCAACATACCCTCACCAGGTATTCTACCACTATATGTGGGAAGGCTGTTGTATGTCTACATTATGCTCAGTCTCCACTGTCATTCATAGGGTATCCACTGGCTGTCAACGTGTGCTTACATGCTAGGGAAGCCACATTGATGTGCACGGGTCATCTTGCACGTGACACCCATGGCCCGATGTATAATGGCAAGGTTCCTTGGTACATACATACTGCCTTATGCTGCAGGACATGGTTTACATAGTGACCTCCGTGGGTATCACACAGGTTAGGACACTAACAGTGCTGCTACACAACAACAGCAGTGTACACCGGAGGATGCATGCACCAGACACTGCCCTCAGCACGGTGAACTGCAATGTCTGTGCAGTACCGGATGCATGATTCATGGCTCACAGGTGTTACCCATCACTGACAGGTTATGCCCCATACCATGCCTGTCGTCCCCTACACATGTAACACACATGGATAGGGGGGTGGTATCCCAAGGTAACACAGATACACACACCTCCAGGTTGTTGGCACAGCACAAACCATCAGGGCCTACTCATGTGCAGCTGACAGTGTGTCGGACTGCCATCTGGTTCATAGCCTGGCACACACAACCCTCACATACACAGGAAGACCACCTATCCTCCATAACAACACCGCAATATGACAGTCTCATGAACTGTGTTTATAAGGCCGTACTGCATCCAGCCGAACATTGTGTGTGAGCATTACTGTAGCTACAACACTCTAGTTGAAGAGTTCACAGCATGTGGTCACCGAATTGCAGTGGAATGACATGTTACCACTACCACAACAGGTGGGAACATGCAGCACCTGTACATTGACTGCATGTACACTATATGGCCCAGACCAGATGTGTATCCCCTGCTGTAGGTCTTTCACCATAGACACCCACACTGTATAGGGACATACCACGTGCGGACCCTGCACAGTAAGACACAGTCATATTGGTATACATTGCTAATACCATTTATCCACACGAAGCATGTGTCAGACATGGTAACTACTGCAAGTCACAGGTATTTATGTGTATGTGTCACACACATACATCATATGTGCAATGCCATTGCTGGGTTAGGCAATGGCATGCATTGTTATGTACAAACACCCGCACAAGGTCATACTGTGTGACACAACCACACGTGACAGTTGTGGGTTACCAAAACATGCCTATCTGTACTCTGACAATGGTAATAGACACAGTAGCAGAGCACACTATTGGCATTACTAGCCAACTAGCCCTGTTTGGCTGTGCTGATAGTGTGGTGACATCCCCTGTGTTTACTGGGGGAGTATGCAGCATCTGGTGTATTGTAGTATTTGCCAAAAGGATCTGTTCCCTCACACTTGCATTTACACACACCCTACTACCCCCACACACATGCACACTTGCCATTTGCAGGATTCATGACACGTGAGAGGGACGCATTAGCAAAGCGCACTGTTCGGTTTACTAGATAGTTCCTCGTCTCTGGCTATACTTATAGGGTGCTGACAACATCAGTACTTTGAAAGGGTAATGTGCATCAGGTAGTATGATCACCTGATTGCCAAAACTAACATGTTTTTCATACGGAAATGCACACACACAAACTCCCCACATGCAAATACACACACATGTCATTTACAGTTTTCAAACTCCTACTTAACGATACGCAGGGGAAACGCATTAGCAGAGCGCGCTATTCGCATTACTGGGAGACTTCCCTTCTCCTGCTGTACTTATAGGGTGCTGACATCATCTGTGTTTAGAAAGGGGAGTGTGCATCCTGTAGTGTGTTCTCCCAATTGCCAAAAGGAACACTTCCCTCATACATATCTGCACACACACAATAACCCCCCCCATCCAAACACACTTGATATTTGCAGGATTCAAACCACTACCTAACTATGTTATGACACTTGAGACGGATGCATTAGCAGAGCGCGCTATTCGCATTACTGGGAGGCTTCCCTTCTCCTGCTGTACTTATAGGGTGCTGACATCATCTGTGTTTAGAAAGGGGAGTGTGCATCCTGTAGTGTGTTCTCCCAGTTGCCAAAAGGAACATTTCCCTCATACATATCTGCACACACACAATAACCCCCCCCATCCAAACTTGGCATTTGCAGGATTCAAACCACTACCTAACTATGTTATGACACTTGAGACGGATGCATTAGCAGAGCGCTATTTGCATTACTAGTAGGCTTCCCTTCTCCTGCTGTACTTATAGGGTGCTGACATCATCTGTGTTTAGAAAGGGGAGTGTGCATCCTGTAGTGTGTTCTCCCAGTTGCCAAAAGGAACATTTCCCTCATACATATCTACACACACACAATAACCCCCCCGCTCCAAACACACACACTTGGCATTTGCAGGATTCAAACCACTACCTAACTATGTTATGACACTTGAGACGGATGCATTAGCAGAGCGCGCTATTCACATTACTGGGAGGCTTCCTTTCTCCTGCTGTACTTATAGGGTGCTGACATCATCTGTGTTTAGAAAGGGGAGTGTGCATCTTGTAGTGTGCTCTCCCAGTTGCCAAAAGGGACATTTCCCTCTCACACACACAAACCCCACTCACCCACACACTGAGCATTTGCAGGATTCGAACCCCTACCTAACTATATTATGACACTTGAGGGCAACGCATTAGCAGAGTGCACTATCCGAATTACTGGGCATCTAGTCTGCACCTGTAGTATTTTTTGGGTGCTGACATCTTCATTTCCACAGAGGTTTGTAGATGTCGTACTACCTGTCAGGTGGGGGATAGCATATATATGCATTTGCAGCCACCTACATCAGGGTCAGATATGCACATCACACTGGCTGGTTATGTTCTATACCATGCTTTGGGACCACAGGACCTGTAACACACAACACAACCAGTCCAGCACACCACACCCACATCCAGGACACACACTTAGCTTCCCTGGGAACAGTGCCAGGATATGCAGGTATTCACATACACCATTCCAGTTGTTAACATCAGGTACAGGCATATTGTGTGTGAGAACTACTCAGGCCTCTACCACTTTACCCTACCGCCACTACAATTTGTGGGTCCATGTGCTATGGCAGAACCACACACCACAGCCACATGGGTTAATACATATTGCACCTGTCCATCTGCAACGTGGGTACTCACTGTTCCACACCAGAGGTAGACCACCATTGTTGATACCTGCCCATGTCCACCTTTCTCTGGACATCCATATCTCATCTCCACCCCCAGGCAAGGTTGTCACTGCACACAAACTGTGTTTAGCACAAGCAGACTCTACACTTGTGTAGACTGGGGTGGATGACTTCAGAGGACCCATGCCGGAGGACTATACTGGCCACTCAGCATAATCCTTGACACTTGCATCCTATGAGCATGTGTACAGTTTGCATTGGTCATGCTATCCCACATATACCCATGACTGCTCCACAACAAGACACCTGTCAGCTGTACACCAGCCATATATGCACCGTTCAACAGACAGAGCGACCTACTACATTGTAGAGCTATAGCCCACAGAGGGAGGACATCTGTGGATGGTTCCAGCACGGCACTTCATTCACACATACTCATTACAACACAGTGTTGACAGTGGAATCGTCCAGAGAATGCAGGTAGGGCTCCCCTCAGTCTGTTATTGACGGACACCTACTGTCAGAGATCCTCAGCAACCCTCTCACAGCACACACCAACAACATGGCTGTGGCTTAGCACATTCAATCCCTGAGACCTCCACGGTGCCCCTGCTTGACAGAGGCACAGCTCACTAGCCTCACATGTCGCCTTCTGTGACCTACTTTACAGTGGCACGGTAGCCTACTATCCTGGGGGTGCAGATGCCAAGCACACTCTGGCTGAGCTGCCATTCCTTGGGGCAAGAAGCCTAGTATTGACCTCTACACCCATATGTTCAATTGTCGGATGCACAATATTTGTTGTGGTGTTCTACTGTTTGCAGGTCTTTATTGCCATAGCATTCCCTGTTCCTATGACCAACTTGTGTATCTGTGGCAGATGTTTGCATATGACGGCGATCCACTATATCACTTATGTCTCTGTGGTCATTTACTGTGTGTACTGGGCTGATTGCTGTGTTGTGGTTGGTTCCTGGACTGACACGTACAAATACCAGATATGTGTGGCCAACTGCTACACAGAGATATGGCCTAAGTGTGTGAGCATGCCCAGTTCAGCCTTTCCATGGCATGTTGTCTGACATATGCCTCATTTATCAAAGTGTGTGAGCATGCCCAGTGTGAGCTTTCCATATGTTGTACTCTGAAGTCCAACACATATTTGGGTGTGTGTGACCTTCATCATTATCACACGTTTATGATTGTGTGCTGGGTGTCATGTTGTGTACTAACTGGCCAACTGCTTCGTGTCTGCCACAACAGGGATTATACTGTGCCTGCAGGAATTGCATGGGATACTTTGCAGACAGTTCTCAACATACTTTCATAATGACCTAACACTGTAGTACCGTATAGTGTACTGGTTCGGTATTTCACTGTAGTGGACAGTATCCTGGGCTTTAGTCCTATCACTGCTTGACATCTTCATAGTGAGCACAACAGACTGTGTAGGGGCCAGTTGTGCACATATGACCATGTTGCAATATGTTCAGATATGGACTACCTACACCAGGCTCGTCCAACATTGCTAGTGTATTCCACAACATGGGTGGACATTGCCAAACACTAGCGATGTTCTGTAGGCCATTGCTGATGGTAGTCACAGGGTGTGTTTGTCCTTCAACACACATTGTAACTGGAGTTTGCCATTACATATATCATGGTTGGTATATTGTGCCTCTGTCTACCTCTGACATAACAGTGATACCCAGGGTAGCCTACCATCTCCCATACACTCATCAGGATGCCTCTTGAGGGGTGTCGATATGTGGCACTCTGGCTGACCTGTACCAGGAGTTTACTGCAGTGTGGGGGTGCCTTCTGTGTTATGGATCATTCTATACAGCTTGTCCTATGAATGTCAGTGCTGGGGTTCAGGTCTCTCATGTGCATAGCTCACTGCCATTCAGATTGTACAAGGTGCAACATGTTCATTCATTCCAGGTTGGACATGGCATCATACATCAGGCACAGCTTTCCTGTAGCCGGGAAGGATGGCAGTGTGTGGGGCTGCAGTTTGTTTACTCAGGCAACACATGGCATCTGTTCAGGCTCTTTGCTACCCCTGGTGGGGTACTGTTGTGGACTTTACAGTTGTTGGAGGTGTCTGCTGCGGTATATCCCACAAGGGCTATTGTAGTCAGTTGTGATGCTGATGGAGGATGGCTGCAGAGCCAGAATGATTTCCCCTTATCTACATCTGCCAGCCTTCATGTTTGGGTGGGTATATGGTACATGTTTCTGCGAACACTACAGACACATGTTTGTCCAGTGCAGGTTATTTATCACCTTTTGTACCCAGGTCTCACATTACATGTTAGGTGCCTCATGGGTTAACACCTGTGTGGTATTTTGTGGGCACTTACTGTATATCCACAGTGGTTGTCTATACACATTTCTGCGATTAGCTTGCTGACTTGGCTATGGCTACAGTTGTTTGTTTGTGGGTGGCCCTTTTGTGGGTTTCTTGTGTCAGCTGGGGGTCGGATACGGTGGGCTGTTTGTACTCCTCTGCATACATGCTCAGTCACAGTCCTTCCATGTTGGCCTATACCTATGGGACATGTATACAGAACGAACGGGGCAAGACCAGGCCTTGTGGGATGCCACTCATATCCGCTTTGTAGTCTGGCATGGATGCAGCATGTCTGACCATGTCAGTTCTGTCCTTGGTCTGCTTTGCAACCCCTCTACTGAAATAGGGGTGTATATTTAAGCTGGTGAACATATCCATACTGAACACGTACGGTATGGTCTAGAAGCATGTGCACGGTCCAGCTACGCTGTGTGGACAACATAGTCCTCATCACTGACCTTAATGACTGCTTCAAATGGGTCAGACATGTTTAGGGGCCGGTTCTGCAGTTACAACAGCCACAGTGTGTCGAGTCCAGTATCAGTAGGTCCACATTAGCCTTCTGTCTGCGGTACATACTGATCCTTTCCATAGCTGTGCAGAACAAGCTTGTCAGGATCCTGGGGTGTTAGTTTGGAGTATCCATTCAGGCAACCCCTTTGTTGTGATGGACCACTGTTGTTGTACACTGCTCTTTGGGTACATACCCTGTGGTAAGGCTGACATTGGCCAGTAGTGTGATTTTGCATTCCATTACTCTTGGGGTCCATGTTGGCCTCAGCACAGGACACCGTCACATACCTTTGCTGCTGTGTGTTCTGCTTTGCAGATGATGGCTGTTACCTCAGCATCTGCAATGTCAGGGGACCATCTGCTGGGATAGGTATTTTGCACTCGGGGGGGGGTGTTTGCACTGCTCCTGACAGGTTGTATGTTAGCAATATGTGCGTGTGTTTGGTATGTTGTTTGTAATATCTGTGTGATTCGGAGCATATCTGTGGATGCCCAACATGGTTCCTACCATCAGTTGGGTAAGCCTTGTGATTATCCTTAGTGTCCTGTACGTGTTGTATCTTCATAGGTTCATGGGTTCATAGTAGGCTAGACACCCTAGGCCATTGGTAAGCCTAGCTAGAGTGTGTGTGTCTTTCGCCACCCCTTGCTATGTTCAATTATGGCCATTTATGAGGTTCTTCACTGTGCCTCTGTCTGGTCGTGACACAGTGGGGAACCCCAGTATACATGTACGGGCATCCATCCACTTGGCAATATTCCTGTTGAGGGGTGTCAGTGAGGGACTCTGCCTACCATGGATTGGGATCCTGTTTCTGGGTGTGGGGAGCCTATGGGTTATGTATCTGTCCCTCCAGCACATCTTATTTCATTATGTGTTGAGGTTGACATCTGTGACTCTCACAGCTCCAATGGCTTTGATTTCCTGTGGTGTAGCATGTCCATTACTCCTGTGTTGGACATGGTCTGGTACAACAGACATACAATGCCTCTGTGTAGGCAGTGTGTGACTGCAGTCAGCTGGGGTGTCTACAGCCAGGCAGCATATGACATATTTCGCACCCTTTATCCTGTTGGTGGGGTAACTATGAGGTCTTCCAAACCACTGCAGGTGTCACGTATGGTACATCCCATATGAGTCATTGTACTAGATTATGGGTCTGATAAGGGGACAGTTCAGTGGCACAGTGACCCCTGTTGATGTTGGTGTGAATCCTTTCATGATACGGTGTCCAGTATCAACAGTCTTCATCGCCACATTGGCATTGTGGCTGTCACATGACAGATTAATGTCGACCTGTGTCCCTAGGTCCCTGATGACTCCTTGCATACATAATGGTTTGACACCTATGTGGTACTTTGTGTACCTTGTCTGGTATTTGGTGGGACATCCATACTGTCCAGTGTCTTCGGATGTCTGGGTGGGGTTCTTGTGTGTGAGAGTGTGGTCTGTCGCATGCTACAGACTGTACAGCAGTTTTGACTACAGTTATGTGCACATGGGTGGTGTCCACTGCTTTGTGCATTGTCAGTTACCTGGCTATATGGGTGTCTGTGCTGCATATGGATACTCCCCCTCCTTTGATGTCTTGGTGCAGGTGTTGGGACCATAACACATGGTATGTGGTATAACCTAGTAGTGCTGGTGTGGTATCACTAGGCCTGCAGCAGGCTTCTGTCACTGGACAGGCATCAATGGTCTCCATAATGGGAAGTGCCTCAGGGGCATGCATATTGCAGTTTACACATCTGGCATTGGGCAGCATTACCCTTATGTTTCCTACCACTTATGTTTTCTAGGGTGGTGGGGAGTCTTTTTGGCCTTGCCTACATACGGCTCTATGGAGGCGGCAAAGGCCTTATCCAGTATCCAGACGCACACAGGTAACAGCTGACAGCCACCCCTGTAACAGCAGCATGGCTTGTCATGCTTGACATCTCAAGCGGACAGACATTACACCCTCTTGGACTGACAGCTGTAACTGTGCCAGCTGTTAAACATGAGCATTCTGTGTTTGTACTGTGGCATCATTCTTGGTGAGGGTTAGATGCTGCACACAGCCAGTGTCATCCCGCCCTGGGGTACATACTCGGAGGGAACATACATGTCTCATTTGTTGTTGACCAGGGAGGTACATCTCAGGTAATTCACCCCAGCATGGACATTGAGTGCATCATATTCCTGCTTGCTTTGGGGTGACCTGCGTACTTGTGTTACGTGGCATTTTGTGGCTACCTACAAGCAGCTTACTCTACCCTTTCCCTTGTTCAGTCTGGTGAGTGGGATAGCTGTGTTTCTGCCTATACAGACACCTATTACGACTGTATCAGGCATTTGTTTCTCCTTCGGGCCTGTGACTGTTTGGCACACCAGCTTTGCGTACTATTCATTGCATGTGCTATGTTTGAAGGTTGTGGTTGCTTGTGATCTACTTTGGAGGCGTCTGTTGGTGTGGTGTGTTTGTAATTGAGGCCTCCGGGAATATTTGTCTGTGTTTATGTGTTTGGTTTACAGTTGTGGTAGGTCTATGTGGGACTGGGTTCGTGGTGTATGTGGTTACCTTCTCCTCCTGACTAGTGTTGACAGTACTGGCTTGTTGGAGCTCAACCTCTGCTTTGGATACATGGATGCATCTATCACATATGTTTGTATTTATTCGGGGGTGTTGTGGTTGTCTGTGTACTTAGTACTGGCGTCACATTGCCTCTGGATCCATAGGTTATACTTGTTGTGGCTGGACTTAGTGGATTGTATGTGTGGACATATGTTGTTGCCATACTACTGGTCAGTGATTACTTCCCTTTTTATGTTTGCTCTATCATGTGGTATCTTCCTCATTCTCTTGCATGGTTTGGTAATGGCTGGAGCCCAGCATGCCAGATGTCTGCGTGTATGGCATTGTGTGTTGTTGTTATTTGTGATTGCATACTCCAAGCATTCCTGGCTTTGTTCATGGAATGCCTGTATAACATGATCTGTGGTGTGTCCCATGTTCTGCACTTGCACAGGGTCTTTTGTGGATTCAACATCGGTTTTGAGGGCTGCAACCTATACTTTACACATGTTTTTCACTGTGGTATTCTGGCCAGGGACTGGGGTCGGGTGTGTATTTCCAGTGTGCTTACTCTATGGTCTTGTCTTACCAGTGAGGGGTACACTTCTCATCTTGCCATCCAGTACACATGTTGCTGATTATCACATCCAGTATGCTTACCCCTCTTGTGGGGGTAGTACATTGTTCCTGGGCAGTTTGGTTTATGGAATCTGGGTAATTTTCCCCTACTGTGTTGGTGCTAGTACGATGCTACCGGTGTATGTCTGGGTATTTTCAGTCGAGCAATATAATGTGGTTTGGGGGGCTTGATATATTCATGTATTCCGACAAAGGCCACGTGATGTTCCTGGTATTAGGACAGTGGTCTGCAGCAGGCTATCGTCTGCGAGGCAGTTTTAGCCATTGGTATTTGACCATGGCTATTCCATGCTGCTTCTTGTTGTGGTACCAACATGGGGGTGTGGTTATCCTTGCCATTTCTTGCTAGTCACCCTCCTTTTGTAGCTTGTTCCATGTTTTGCGGCTGTACAGCACAGTATGAGGTGTGACCTGGTAGTGGTAGGGCGCTGCTGTGAGCCTTGCCTAGTTCTCTATTACAGGACTGGTATCTATATTCTCCTTACTGTGTGCGTTTACACTGCACACATCTTGCTGTTTGTACATCTGTCATGGGGTAGTATTACATCTAGGTTCCTATCCCTTTTAGAACCTATGAGGTTGGGTGTGTGTTTTGTGACTTACCTATTCAGGGCATGTTGTGGGTACTGACAGCCTTTGCCAGTATCCATGGGGCATGGCATGCTAGGTGCATGCCACCCCTAGCAGGTGGTGCATCATGTCAAACTCCGCATATCTTCCCAGCCTGTGACACATTGGCTCCCCTTTGACTGACTGCATTACTTCAGCCGATTATTGTACTTGATCTTCTTGTCTTCATAGTGTGGCATCATGCTTGGTGAGGGTGAGATGTTAGGCAGGGTCTTCATGTTTGCATATACTAGATGATGTTACATTGCTTGACACATGGCAATCATGCCTCAGGTGGTGCTGCAGGGCTGCCTCTGTCGGATGCACATACTACACTCCCTGTACATGTTTGAGAGCAGGTTGTGTCATGTTAGGCATCCCTGTTACTATATGAGTGAGTCAGAGAGGGGTATCATTCCCAGGGTTCCTACTGTGCCAGTGTATGTGCTATGCGTTTCCTCTTTGCCAAGGCCAGGGCATACTGGGCACGCCTCCTTCTGCCTACTGGGGCAGGCTCAGGTTGTTCCTCCTTCGAGTCACGCTCTGCCTGTGATGGCCTTGGCAATGGTGGGGGGGCTGTTTGGCGTGGCCCTATGCTGGTCCTGCTGCAGCTGTTTTCGCAGATCATATTATGTAGCATAGCGCATACCATGACAATTTGGGTACATGTAGTTGGTGTGTACTACAAGGCTCCACCAAATGTGTCCAGACACCGGAACCGTGACTTGAGCAGCCCAAACACACGCTCTATCACATTACGTGTTTGTGCGTGTGCCTCATTATGGTGTTCCTGTTCAGGTGTGTGTGCATTTCTGATGGGTGTCATCAACCACGGCTCCAGTGCATAACCTGCATCCCACACTAGGTGTCCGTGTGGGATGTCCCCATTGGCAAATGTCTGGTACAGCTGCGTCAAATGCCAGATGTGGGAATCGTGATAACTCCCAGGGCAGCCAGCACACACATTCATTATTATGCCCTGGGCATCACACACGACCTGGCAGTTGATGGAGGGGAAGCCCTTGCGTTTAATGTAGGCCCTACCCCGCTCACCTGCTGGTGCTTTGATGCGTATGTGCGTGCAGTCTATAGCACCCAGTACCTCAGGGTATTCCGCTATTTGCTGGAAGAGACGCATATTGCTGGCCAATACCTCACAGGCATTGGGGAAATCTACATGATCACCGACATGTGCTGACATGGCATCCAGGAACTGATGTAGTACCCTGGAGGCTGATGCCTGTGATATCCCCATCATATCGCCAGTTGGTCTCTGGAAGGTACCTGTTGCTAGTATTCTTAGGCCAACACATACCTTGGTTTCCACTGGGATGGGTTCCCCTCTGTTGGTTCTGTGTGTGAGGCGTGGCCTGCACAGCTCAACAATCTGCTGCAGGAGCTCTCTGTCCACTCTATAGCGCTCTACTATCTCCAGCTCATGTAACCCATGGTAGGTGACCCTGGGCCTGTACACTCTTCTCCGTCTCCTCACTGTGGGTTGTCTGGCACCATCTGCATTGTCACCACTTTCAGCAAGTCGCCTATGTCTCATTATGACAGCTATGGCAGCCCCTAACTTTTCTGCTCTGAGTTCAGCTTTTTCAGTTTTCACTTCTATTAGCTTACTCCTGTCTTGCAGTGTCTCTTAATGGAAACATCCTGCACTACTGTTTGCAGAGTTTTAAGTGCTGGGCTGGGCTACTATTCTGCCTGTGTAATTGCCTGCTTCTAATTATTTTCACCTGCTAGCTTCAGCAGTTATCCCTGCTAGCTTCCTATTAATTCTGTTGCTTCCTTTTTCCTTTCTGTTTCCTCAGGGGGGAGCAACTTGCATACTATCTGAAACATGCTCACAGTGGCTTACACGCGCGCACACGTGCTTACACGGTTAAGAATCTACTTATTCGGGTTTAAACGCGCGTACACCCACGCAAACACCGTTACACGTCTGCCAACAGCCTCCAACATACTCAGACTGCCTTACACGCGCACACACCCACGCAAACAGTGTTAAACATCTCCCAACATGCTCCCACATGCTCACACTGCCTTACACGTGCACACACTGCCTTACTCGCGCTTCATTGCGCGCACACGTGCGCATGCACGGCCAGCAAGAAACTTTGGTGTAGGTAACAGTGTACACCTTCCATTTCTTGACTTTCCATGACTTATCTAGTGGCACAAACAAAAAGAAAAAAAGCCAGCAACTGGTGAACCGTTGAGAAGAAGTAGTTTAATAATAAACTACCAAAGCCACATAAAAGCTCATAACATACCGGTTTCGGCCCAGGTTTAAACCTGGCCTTCTTCAGTGTATTACAATAGAGCCAATCATAAAATGCTTTTATATAACCAAAAATGATATGATTGGTTAAACAAACAATAATGTGCTCATAAATATTCATCAATATTATATATCTTACAATTGTATAGGACAACCTATATTGGATATTCAATAAACAAAATTACATATCAAAAATGACATGCTGTGCTTACATATTATGTTTATAAACATTCATTAAGCCCTGGATTAAATAATGCACCAAGTTTGGTGATCCATTTCTTTTCTTTTAAGTCCAGTTTTTTATGCCAGCCCCCTTTATTTGTTCTATCACCAATAATTTTATCAATAATTGTAAAGTGAAATTGTGCCTTGTTATGTATAAGTGTGTGTTTATATAGTGCATTAGATGTCTTTACATCTAATGTCACTAAGGTGTTCGACACCGTAATCTAACCGGCCGAGAGGTTTGCCCAACATAAAACGAGTGACAAGTACAACAAGCCATATATATTGCCCAATCGGTATTACAATTTGCAAAAAATTGAATATCAAAGACTTTATTACTATTTCTGCTAGTGAATTCTTTTGTTTTCACAATGGATTTACAATTAACACAGTGACCACAAGGAAAGCAGCCAATAAGTTTATCCCCCAAAATCGTTGTTTGATATACATTAGGTAAAGAGGATTCAAAATGATGTTTATAATGATTGAAATAACCCGCCAGGTTCTTTCCTTTGTGAAAGGAGAATAAACATTTATTTGGAATGATTGTTCTAGTTCTAGTGTCTGCTTCCAGTATGTTCCAATTATCCTGAATGATATTGATAAAGTTATTAGTATTTCTACCATATGTTGTTGTGAAACGCAATGTATTTGTCTTTATAGGTTTCTTCTTGTACGTCAATAGATTTGATCTATGTAAACCTGAGGCATAATTGCGAGCCATTGTAACATACCCTGAGCTATAACCCCTATCAATAAATCTATTATACAAATCTTGAGCATGATGACCAAAACTGATATTGTCAGAACAATTCCGTCTGATTCTAATGAATTGTGATTTTGGAATGTTTTTGGCGATGTGTTTTGGATGAAAGCTGGAGGCGCGGAGAATGGTGTTATACTGGGGAAATTTTCTATAAATTTCAGTTTTTAAAGTATTATCCAAATTCCTGGTTATCAAAACATCCAAAAAAGTTATGGATTTTTGATCATAGGTAATGGTAAATTGTATTCCCCATTTGTTATCATTCAAGTATTCCATAAATTCTTGAAGATATGAAACATCCGATCTCCACACCATCCAGCAGTCATCCAAATATCTACGCCAGATGTCAATATCAGGTAGAAAAAGATTATGAGTATCATCATAAATCATAATCTGTTCTATATAAGCCATAAATAAATCAGCATATATGGGGCAAAAGATGCCCCCATTGCTGTGCCTCTGATCTGTAAAAACATTCCTGATTGTAGAAAAAAACATTTTTGGTCAACACATGCTCAGTTAGATTTAACAAAAAAGTATTGAATCCTGGTGGATACATATTAGATTGATGTAGCCAAAATTCAATAGCATCCAATCCCGCCCAATGTGGAATATTGGTATATAATGAGCACACATCCAAAGTACAGAGCCACCAATCTGAATCTAACTGCATGTCATTCACAATACCCAAAAATTGAGTAGTGTCCTGTATACGTGATCTAACAAATGTTAGCAAAGGTTTCAAATGCATAGTCAGAAATTCAGAAAGGGGCTCAGTTAATGATCCCATGCCCGACACAATGGGCCTACCGGGTGGATGTGAGAGATCTTTATGTATTTTCGGTAGAAAATAGATATACTGCCTAGTGGGGTCAGAGATTGTTAAATGGTTAAACGTTTTTTTAGATATAATGCCATTATCAAAAGCAGAATGTAAAAAATCATCTATTTCTTTTTTAAACACTGGGGTGGGGTCCAGTGGCATTTTTGTGTAGTACCGAGCATCATCCAATTGTTTGTGTGCTTCAATATCATAATAACTCCAATCTAACACTACCACTGCCCCTCCCTTATCCGCATTGATAATGACCAAATCCTTATTACGTACTAATTCTTCTAAACAGGATATATCCACATCAGTCATGTTGTTAGAAATTGGTGAACAATGATTATATTGAAAGTGTAACTCATTAAGAACACTGCGCAAAAATAAATTAACAGTAGGATGCATAGGGGGTGTAAATGATGAAGTATGATATTTGAAAGAATCAATTTGTGATTGTACAACATCTTCTTTATCCTGAAAAAATAATTTAAGATTAATAAGTCTGCAAAATGAAAATAAATCTTGTGTAAAGTTATCCTCAGACACAAAAAAACCCGGAATGAAAGATAGTCCTTTATTAAGTAATGATATTTGTTCAGCTGTAAGTTCAGTACTTGAAATATTGTATACATTATTTACTTGTTCGTCAGTATTTGCATCAAATTTTGTAGACTTGTAACTTTTCCTGTGCTTCCTACCACCCCTCCTCCCTCTATATTCCCTAAAGGGGATGTACAGTTTTTACGTTTGGGAGTTGGGGAATCCAAAGTGGACTGTGTCTCCGTGTCTGTCCCTGATGAGGTGTCATAATCAGTAGATTCAATATTACTACCACGTCCTTTCAGTATAGAACGCGGACGTTTCCTTTTATGATTGAATGAATTTTTATTTTTATTATGCCCATCTTGGAATCTAACATGTCTAACATTTTTGAAAGGTTGCCCCTTCTCATAATCCAAAAGATCACGAGTAAATTTTTTAATTTTTCTTTCTTTCAAAATAGTATCAAAACTTAGTAGTTCAGTACTAAGTTTTGAAAGTAGGGCAGGAAAATAAGTTTCATTTTGGTAGTGGTTACATTCCTCAATGGATTTTAAGACTAGACTAGTTTCTTTATCAATAGTCCTAGCATAATAGTCAGATAAAGAATTTACAAATTTAATTGAACATTCTTGTTGAATGGAAGACCATTCTGAAGTTAAACTTTCATCAGGGTCTGCCACTAGAGGCTGAATTTTGACCCTGAGACCCCTTGGGCAAATGCCCTTAGCCAAATAAGCTTTAAGTAATTTGTGGTGCCAAACACAGGATCTAAGTGTTTTCATGTTTTTGTTAAGTTCAGCAAAATGTTTTTCACATTTTCGTTCTGGCTTCATGGAAATGATATTCCCAGAGGCCATTGATTCATCACCAGTACCAAAAGGTGCAAGATCATCCTTATCTGCTGATAGGTTCAAAAATATTTTATTTAGATCCATAGTGAGTTTGTATTATTCAAAATATTATAAATGTAACCACGTCCTGTACTTAATTCTGATGGTGATCAGACAATAATGGCAATATACTATCGATGCCTAAATAATGCACCTTATAGCCACGTCATATACAGGACAATAATGGTATATTAACTCAAACTCAAAATCAATTGTTTGGCACACAAAATTTTCTAAATAATATAGATGTAAAAAAATTTTAATTTTGGTGGTCTCAGAGGTAAAAAATGGAGCCTGACTATAGACACTTTATAGTTCAATGAGATCAAATTTGTATATAATCATATATATTGACTATTCTATTTATTTCGGAAACGTGCACCAAGATAATCAACTGGTGATACAAACTTATGAATGCACAATTAGAAATATATCTAAAATGAATATTAGAGTGATAAATATATCACTATAATTATCCTAAGGGTCCTTTAGTATATATATAGTATAGAGATAAACAGCCCACTTAAAGAAGAACAAACCCATATATAATAGTTAAGGCAATCTGGCGGGCCCAATAACAAGTTATTTAAAGAGAAAAAAATGTTTCTAAAAATAATAATATACCTGTCAGCACATATGTAATCAAAACACATTTACCATATTTATAATACTAAAATAATCAAATGTGAATTGCAAAAAAAATTTTTGTATGTTGTTACAGTCATTAGAAGCACAAACCCACAATATTGTAACAGCCAGACTAATAATAAGCTCAAAATACAACTATACTCAAAAGATTTATATGAGCATATACAGTTATAATAATACTAGCACTAAAAAGATTATAACCAATATTGTGGAAAAAGTGCCCAGTACCATTTAACATAAAATAAACCTATGTATTTACAGACCTTACTCATATGTACTCGTGGAGCACACAAACACAATAGTTATATGGACCATATAAAACAATTGATATTTCAATTGTTAATAATATAATGTACAAATAATGAAATAATGTTCACAAGATATTATAAAGCATCCAAAATTGGAATTACTATTTTGAATTAGACATTTATATAGTACAATAAACATAATCACTGAAGTTATCGAAACCCATCATTTTGCCAGACATACACAAAAAAGTTTTTTTGGAAGACCGTTAAACAGTGTTCCACTTAACATCTAAGGAAGATGATATGCCATTCAAGGAACAAATAATAATGATTTTGTTCAGGCCCTGATGTTAACTGGACAAAATTTGCATCAATGAAAAATGAACAAAAAATTCCATATACTTTTTGTCCAGAAATTTCTTATACTGTCAAACAGATAACAAAGACAAAAGCACAGTACTCAACATCAGTTATTGGTAATCAAAAGTATGGAATAATTGTCCAAACATTTATAATTATCATGCACTAATATAAATGCATTTATTTGTGTCCATATCCATATAATAAAATGTTCATAGGGCCAATATTAATCATAGTTCCTTAAGGAAGGCATTAATCAGTTGTCGCTGTTGTTTTCAAACGAAATGAAACAGAGCACAGTCCACCAAAATTTGTCCTAAATAGAATATTAAATGAGTCCGCATATATTAGAGGAAGTCCTATCATAATAGGTGGGCACCAAACGCCTTAGTACCCATACACCATTATGTAGAAAAAGTAACAGTCCCAATGTAGAATAATAATGCAACAGATTGCCGTAATTTTCTTTATTATCCTCCCGCACGGTAAATTTCGCATCAAAGGTAGTAGAATTAGATGCAAGTAAATAACGACTCACCACATAGCATGTGCAGGCCCTTAAATGGTTAACATCAAGCACAACGCTTAACACATGTTAGAAAGAAAACCAGTAATAACAATAATTGTACATAGAATCAATATCCCCATACATATCAAAATATGTTTCACTAGTAAGTCCACCAAAGAACTTTGGTAACACTGGTCGCAATTCACCGCCAGCCAGAAAATATAGCAATCCCAATGCTGAGTAATGATAGAGCATCTGTCCACGGGAAAATTTCCATGAAAAGATTTTAATGGTTTCCTTGTGTGTACGGTAGGTTCCGCACCAAAAGTAGTAGAATTCAATACAGAAAAATGACGTCTTACCACATAAAATATGCGGTCCCTTCTATGGTTAACATCATCCTCTATATGGTTGACGCTAGTAATAAAGTGGCCTGGTACCTGAATCTTTAAATCACATAACCAACTAGGTACAATTTTGATAGTAGCTTCAAAAAAATCGTAAATGACACTGGTCGCAAATTGCCACTACGCAGAAAAAGTAACAGTCCCAATGCACAGTAATGGTATAACACCATATAGCATATACGAGCCCTTCTATTGTTAATAACAGCTTCTATATATTTGACGCAATTGGTAAGAAAGTCATGGCACCTGAATCGTTAAATCACAAAAACAACTTGGTGCAAAAATTGGTTATCGAGATCAGTTAGTCGAACCTGTATGGCACAGCATATCAAAAAGGTCATCCAAATTAAATTCCAAGATGAGCAATAGTTAAATAGTTGAATAAACCAAACAAAATTCGACGAACACGCCGACACAGTCCACCATGATTCCCCCAGCAGGAAGTAGACCAACGTAAACCTCCAATGAAATCTCCTGCACGTAAGGAGTTGCACGGCTACATAGTATGCACAAACAAAAAGAAAAAAGCCAGCAACTGGTGAACCGTTGAGAAGAAGTAGTTTAATAATAAATATCATACTTCATCATTTACACCCCCTATGCATCCTACTGTTAATTTATTTTTGCGCAGTGTTCTTAATGAGTTACACTTTCAATATAATCATTGTTCACCAATTTCTAACAACATGACTGATGTGGATATATCCTGTTTAGAAGAATTAGAACATAATAAGGATTTGGTCATTATCAATGCGGATAAGGGAGGGGCAGTGGTAGTGTTAGATTGGAGTTATTATGATATTGAAGCACACAAACAATTGGATGATGCTCGGTACTACACAAAAATGCCACTGGACCCCACCCCAGTGTTTAAAAAAGAAATAAATGATTTTTTACATTCTGCTTTTGATAATGGCATTATATCTAAAAAAATGTTTAACCATTTAACAATCTCTGACCCCACTAGACAGTATATCTATTTTCTACCGAAAATACATAAAGATCTCTCACATCCACCCGGTAGGCCCATTGTGTCGGGCATGGGATCACTAACTGAGCCCCTTTCTGAATTTCTGACTATGCATTTGAAATCTTTGCTAACATTTGTTAGATCACGTATACAGGACACTACTCAATTTTTGGGTATTGTGAATGACATGCAGTTAGATTCAGATTGGTGGCTCTGTACTTTGGATGTGTGCTCATTATATACCAATATTCCACATTGGGCGGGATTGGATGCTATTGAATTTTGGCTACATCAATCTAATATGTATCCACCAGGATTCAATACTTTTTTGTTAAATCTAACTGAGCATGTGTTGACCAAAAATGTTTTTTTCTACAATCAGGAATGTTTTTTACAGATCAGAGGCACAGCAATGGGGGCATCTTTTGCCCCCATATATGCTGATTTATTTATGGCTTATATAGAACAGATTATGATTTATGATGATACTCATAATCTTTTTCTACCTGATATTGACATCTGGCGTAGATATTTGGATGACTGCTGGATGGTGTGGAGATCGGATGTTTCATATCTTCAAGAATTTATGGAATACTTGAATGATAACAAATGGGGAATACAATTTACCATTACCTATGATCAAAAATCCATAACTTTTTTGGATGTTTTGATAACCAGGAATTTGGATAATACTTTAAAAACTGAAATTTATAGAAAATTTCCCCAGTATAACACCATTCTCCACGCCTCCAGCTTTCATCCAAAACACATCGCCAAAAACATTCCAAAATCACAATTCATTAGAATCAGACGGAATTGTTCTGACAATATCAGTTTTGGTCATCATGCTCAAGATTTGTATAATAGATTTATTGATAGGGGTTATAGCTCAGGGTATGTTACAATGGCTCGCAAATCATGCCTCAGGTTTACATAGATCAAATCTATTGACGTACAAGAAGAAACCTATAAAGACAAATACATTGCGTTTCACAACAACATATGGTAGAAATACTAATAACTTTATCAATATCATTCAGGATAATTGGAACATACTGGAAGCAGACACTAGAACTGGAACAATCATTCCAAATAAATGTTTATTCTCCTTTCGCAAAGGAAAGAACCTGGCGGGTTATTTCAATCATTATAAACATCATTTTGAATCCTCTTTACCTAATGTATATCAAACAACGATTTTGGGGGATAAACTTATTGGCTGCTTTCCTTGTGGTCACTGTGTTAATTGTAAATCCATTGTGAAAACAAAAGAATTCACTAGCAGAAATAGTAATAAAGTCTTTGATATTCAATTTTTTGCAAATTGTAATACCGATTGGGCAATATATATGGCTTGTTGTACTTGTCACTCGTTTTATGTTGGGCAAACCTCTCGGCCGGTTAGATTACGGGTGTCGGAACACCTTAGTGACATTAGATGTAAAAAGCCATCTAATGCACTATATAAACACACACTTATACATAACAAGGCACAATTTCACTTTACAATTATTGATAAAATTATTGGTGATAGAACAAATAAAGGGGGCTGGCATAAAAAACTGGACTTAAAAGAAAAGAAATGGATCACCAAACTTGGTGCATTATTTAATCCAGGGCTTAATGAATGTTTATAAACATAATATGTAAGCACAGCATGTCATTTTTGATATGTAATTTTGTTTATTGAATATCCAATATAGGTTGTCCTATACAATTGTAAGATATATAATATTGATGAATATTTATGAGCACATTATTGTTTGTTTAACCAATCATATCATTTTTGGTTATATAAAAGCATTTTATGATTGGCTCTATTGTAATACACTGAAGAAGGCCAGGTTTAAACCCGGGCCGAAACCGGTATGTTATGAGCTTTTATGTGGCTTTGGTAGTTTATTATTAAACTACTTCTTCTCAACGGTTCACCAGTTGCTGGCTTTTTTCTTTTTGTTTGTGCATACTATGTAGCCGTGCAACTCCTTATCTAGTGGCACACCTCTTTCCATGATCTGTGCCTGTCATCTGTCATGTTACACTGGCCTCCAATGAACTGCATTTCTTTCTACCATTCCCCCCTGTGATGTCACCTATCTCCTACTCTATTCCTCCCCCTTTTGTATCTCTTACACTACTCAGACTGTGCTCATTTGGTATGTGACTGTGAGATTCAGTATCCTAACCCTCATTTACATGTGATTGCCTACTAATGCTTAGTTACATGTCTTAGACTCAGCTTCCCCCCTTAGCAACCACTACACGGTGGCCATGTTGGTTTTGGTCTGCTGGTCCCTGCATTGTCATTCCATGTATTGCATGAAACCCACATTTGTGGGTTTATAACCTTCTTTTTTATGGTTTTATACAGCGCAGCCCGTTTGCGCGGGGCTGCGCTGGGTTTAAAAATCGGCGATTGCCGAAAAAAAAAATCATATTTGTAATATTTTTGCATCGGGTTATCTTGCCAATGGCCACATATTTGGCCATTGGCATGCTGCCTGAATCATATGCAACCTTTTTTTGGAGCTGACATCGCTCCGTTGTGGATATTGTAGAAATGTACTCAGTTGTCAACTGAGTACATTTCTGCAGCTAAAACGTCTCCTACACGGACTGGTTTCTGCTTCGTGGATCGATAATATACCTCATTTGCATACCTTTCGGATGCAAGTGAGGTATTTAGCATGTCCACGCCCAGTCCGTGTAAGAGACGTTTTAGCTGGTCTCTTACACGGAGTTTAGGGCTGTTCCTGGATCGCGAGGCTTGCATGGAGTGTTGCACGTCTCTTACACTCCGTGCAAGCCTTCGTGAATCCTGCCCTAAATAAAGACAGACATTTGAGCTTCAGACTTTATATCCTTCATAAAATGATTGGCAACATAAAAACTTTTATTCTAGCAACATTCTAACTTTATAAGGGTTACTTATTATCAATGCAATTCAAATAATTAATAACCTTTTCTTCTTTACAATTATTTTGTATTGTGATTATTTAATATTTGTATATTGTCACTTTATCTTTACTTATGCTTGCTGGGGCTTTTCCCCATGGGTCTCCACTGAAAATAGGTTGGATTGCAAACTCAGTTGGACTAACCTGGTTAACAAATGTGAAATAAATAAATAAATAAATCAACCAATAAGAGCAACGTTTAAAATCTGTCTCTATTTTTGGGCCTTTGTCCCCCCATTATTTTTAGCTATGTCCAGATTTTTTGTCCTAAGAGCTTGAGAGGTATGATGGACAGAACTCTAGCCATCTAATGCCATTTCACCTGACACACAAGATTTAGAAGACATTTATTGCCAGTGGTCTCTGGAACATTGCTGGTAGAATAAATCAAGCTGTGAGAATATGGAATAGCTGCTGAAATCAGTTTGCCAGCATCCATAATGAGAGAAAGAGCAAGGTGTAAGCTCTTGAGTCATTATTATTGCAAACAATTTGTGCAGTTTCATATAGGAATATTCACTATTCTTTGGGACAAAAAGTGTACTAACATCAACATGCTGATGCTACTTTTGAATTAAATTAATTCTTTATTACATTTTTTTCTATGCAAATGTGTCCTAGTATTTCAATGCTGAGAAATGCTGTGCAGGGCAAACCTCTGCTATCATCATGTAGGCACCGAAGCTGCTTTCAAACAAGATGATAATAAGAAACAGAATATTATGATTAACTAGCAGCATTCTACTGAATTGAAAACAAGCTTAACCTTTTGATACTAAAAATGTGCTGCATGATTAGTGCTAAAATATAATAAAATAAAAAAATCCCCTCATCCTCCTGAAAGAAACAGAGGGGAGTAAATTTGGTAATACTAAAATCATATGCAAGCAATAATCCTCACCAGGGTATGTATTACTGTATAAGTAATGCCCACCAATGGGTGGTCTGAGGCCCAATGCCACAGGCTTAGCAAGCTTAAAATAATGGCTACTGTTATCTTCCTTACTGTCCAAGCTTCATGACACTTTAATATGCTGCCATAATGTGACAAACTTGTTTTTGAGTGGGCTTTACCTGTACATTAACATTCTACTGGAAAACGTTTGTTCTCCAATCAGGGTGCCGATGTATGGGTCGCCCATTCTCTGTAGCAATGAAAACTGAAGAAGTTCTTCAGAAATGCATCACATTTCTACTGGAAATAACTTTGTGACAGCCCAAATGGCCTAATATTTCAGTGCCATTACATTTTAATGTCAAATATCTGTTGTCACTTTTGTGACCAATTGATGCCTTTCTGAAGCACTGTCTTTGGCACAGACAAGCTCCAGTTAGGAATCCTAAACTTGTAAACATATATTTTGAAATGCAGCTGCACAAAATGTGCTTGTAATTATGAAATTGTTCAGTTAATGGAATAAAAAAGTAGCAATAAGCTACAAGTGACTGATTATCAATGTTAGTCTAACAGAAGGATTGTAGTGAGTTCCATTGTTCCTTTTGGACTGTTATCGTGTTACTGCTATATTAATTTAGCATGACTAAACTCCAGAGTTAACTTCAGTTTTTGAAAAGGACCTTTCAGGCTGCTTTATGAGTGAAGATTTAAATAATAAATAACAAATATCCCCTTGGTAAGGACAATGTTATTTTGTTTAAGAAATTGAGGGATTAAATAAGAAAAAAAAGCTCATTTCCTTCATATAATTTCTTTGACTGTCTTTAATAATTCCAAATGACAGTTTAGGGTAGAGGCTTAAGATTATCTGCTGCTATGTCTAGACCCTGCATCAGTGTTAGGCTTGATATTTGATGCTTCAGTATAGAGGTTTAAGACTGTATGATATAAGATGTAGGCCTTACAGCAGCTCAAAGTTTGAATACTACCACAGCCATATGCCTACTGTATGATTCTGAACAAGTCACTTAAACAGATATTGTTACTGAGAAGGGGTGCGTGCCCAATGATTTTATTTAATTACCATTCTTTTAGATTACCACACTGCCCTCAAAAGTAGGAAGGATATCATAATTTGCATCCAGAGGCCTTGAAGTACAAACCTTTCTACTCGTCCTTCTTCATTAAATTGCAGTACACAAGGAGTCATTTACAACTCTAATTTCTTTTCTAGTATTAAGGTGACAGTAACATGAACTTTAGATTAAATGTACCTTTACTCCAAAGGGCAGCAGAGAGACTTACTAATTAAGCCAGAGTCCAAGGTTCATTTCTGATCTCTGTTCATATCCATGTTTTTTCTCCAAATATTCCGGTTTCCTTCTGTCTCCCAAAAACTTCTAGTTAACTCTGTACTCTAGAAATTCCCTGCATACATATACACTGATACATGCACATAAATGTGTGTGTCTGGGTGTATAAATATACACACACACACACACACACGTGTATATATATATATATATATATATATATATATATATATATATATAGTGAAACTTTCCATTCATCAAATTATTTTGTCTCCTACAACATAGCTAGGCACTGTGAAATTCTTGATATTTAGTACAGTATGATGAAAAAGCAAATATTTTTGTGTACCCCCAGGGTATTTTTCTTTCTAGACGCGCAAGTGTGACTGCCTCAGAATAAGAAAAGAATGACTTCTGAATTCTGACATTTCTGTCAATGTTAAAAGTGATACACTAATACCACACAACCCAGTGATAAAATAATACCCTCCTTTTATTAGATTTCCATCAAAGAGTATAAAGCTGTGTTTTTGAATACTGTTATAAATTTGTAGCTATGGCTGTATGAAAACAGTATTCATCGTAACAATTTACAAAAGATATTAGAATACACGGCAAACATTTTATGGTCCCATAAACACTCCTCTGTTATCCTTGTGGTTTGAGTTTTTTGTTTGTGTGTTTGGCTTTGTGAGTTTAGATAAGCCTGCCTGCTCTTCTCTTTGTGTTCTTTTTTTTATTTCAGTGAGATTTTCTGTTGCCACATCTTCCTTACTTGTGCATTTGTGTGTATGCATGTTATGTTGTTTGCAATAACTGATAGTCACAGCCATGTTATTTATTATTTCTGTACATTTCTTTATGCTTTGTAGTTTTCTTTAAAGGAAGCATTCAAATGTATTGAACATCTTCACCCTTTAAAATCTATACTGCAATCCTCATGCATGGTGCACTTTTAGTTTCCCAGTGGATGACCTATTTTCTGAAAACATTAAATAAAAAAAATCCATCCTAGGGATTCAATAAACTCTGTGTAACCTTAGCACGGACCCTACATGGAGTTTATGTATTTGTGCGGTGAGCAGCAGCGCTAATTAAATATGCATGCCACACACCCTCCCCGGGATTCATGAAGCTCGGCGCAAGGCCGGCGTTATGCTTGCACTGACCATGTGGCGTATAGATGGTGCAGTAGCGCCATATGCATATTAATGAAGGTGCGCTGCCACCACAGCCACGTGCATAGGAAACGAGCGTGAGTGCAGAAGTGCTACATGGAGGCGTGGAAATGTCAGCTGTTGACGTGCAACCTAAAATGCTTGAATATTACAATCTGCCTGCAGTAGTAATCAAATGTCATTTGTTCGAGGGATGGAGACTCGATATTCGCTAAAGTGCATTTGTGTTTGCTTCTTGTTCACAAGACCTGTCTTGCATGCTTTGCATATGTTTCATTATCCACCACAGCCACGTGCATAGGAAACGAGCGTGAGTGCATGGGGTGTGTCGAAGTGCTACACGGAGGCGTGGAAATGTCAGCTGTTGACGTGCAACCTAAAATGCTTGAATATTACAATCTGCCTGCAATAGTAATCACACCTGTCAGTGTCCGTGGATAATGAAACGTATGCAAAGCATGCAAGACAGGTCTTGTGAACAAGAAGCAAACACAAATGCACTTTAGCGAATATCGAGTCTCCATCCCTCGAACAAATGACATTTAAAACCGTGTGCCCGTATTCTAATGCAGTGTAGATAGTTATACCAAGTGTAAGTGAAACGCATCATGTTAGCATGCCGCCAATAGCTACATCTAGCCCAATGGTCAGGGTTACCACCTGGCCCACATTGTGAGGGATAGTATACAGCTGGGCAGTTGTGTCCATACCAAAACCATTATAAATGTAAAATATCCTGTGACCGTATGACATAAGTATGTCCCACATTGCATGTAATAGTCACATACAATAGTTATTTCCGTATGTAACATACCACATGTTACAAGAAATAGAATAAGCAAGTAAATGAAACAGAAGGAGCATATAAACTGCTACAACAATAAGCTAACTTGTAGGCATAAAACAAAAGTATTATCCGTAGTACTGACCGTGGGTATGTGTTGTCCTGTAGAATCTGATTTGTGTCCGGAATATATCCCATCCTGGCCATATGAAAAGGTGGCAACCCTACCAATGGTCAGAGCATTCGGCCAAAATCCGCCCATATGCAGTCCAAGCCTTCATTGTCAGGATGTGTCACAGCTGAACAGCTATTACCCGGGTGTACCTACCATGTCATGAAAGATAAGTATTTGCGTGTACCTATGTGCATGATGTACAGCATGTGGAAGGTGAAAAATGCCAGGGTAGTCCTCACAACCATACAGGTACCTGACATATGTAGTGTATGCAATGTGTTCCCTTGACCGTGCCATGGGCCATCAACCAAAGAAGAGATGGATGGAGTGTCAGGAATATGTGTGTGGGGGGATGGGTAATGGTATAATCCACAAAGGCGAGACTGTGTTGGATGCACAATAGATGAACTGGAGGTGTATGAGGGATCAGCAGGTGAATCAGAAGGAAACACAAAGAACAAGCATACACATCCGCAATACAACCTGACAGGCCATACTGTAAAACACAATCACACAAACATATGAATATTAAAATGTGCAATACACATGTACAAAAACGTCACCGGCACATACCCACAGAATGTTCTGGATGGAAGTGGGCCATCCAAATGCAACACACCTGGATGCATAATTGAATACCGATCATCCTCTCTACAGCACACAACGCGCCCCATTCCTGAACGTCCACCAAATCCAGCCATACTCGGGCTACTAGCTTGGCGCAGCCATATCTACACATAGTGACCACTACTCATATGTAGTAGGCGGTGTCACCCTAGGCAGTGTCAGGATTGCAAACTATGTATCCCTTGCATGTAAAATCCTAATATATTTTCATAAATCCAAAAGAATGGACGGTTACTGGCTTGTTCAATTTTTGGATATCCCTCATGGGATAAGTATCCTGTGTAGACATCAGACTTGGTATCACGACATAATGTCCAGTCCTGTAGACATCTGGACACAAGTTGTATGTGCAGTAGTGGTGCATGAGACTGTTCAGCCTGTAGACGGTCATGCAGAACTTACTACCCAGGATCAAACACCTGCCCGTGATGCACGTCTCCCCACATGAATTATCGAGAGAATATATTGCACACAGTCGCATAGTGGCACTTGGAAATAGGGTGATTAAGGTGCTGACATAAGCAGGGTACCTCCTGACCCACTGTGTGAGGGACAGTCACTGTTTGGGTAGGTGTGTCCTGACCAAGAATGATACAATAGCAAATGTCCTGTGATTGTAGGAAATAACTATGTACCATATTTCATGTAACAGTTGCCTAAAACAGTTATTTCTTGATGTAAAATACATAAATCGTACAAGAAACAGAATAAGCAACTAAAGTGCTACAAGAATAGGCTCTCATCAAGGAAAATAATGAATGTTCTAAACCCTGTACTGACCATGGATATGTGTTGGCCTAAACAATTTGGTGTGTCCAGAATATATCCCATTCTGTACATATGAAAATGTGGCAACCCTACCAATGGTCAGAGCATTCGCCCAATAACTGGCCAGAAAATAAGTATTAATACATATGGCTCTGAATCTGTCAACACATTTCAAGTTGAAAGTACTAATATTGTAGAAGTGTCCGTGATTGTCCCTGATTTGTCATTGCCTTGTCCTTGTCACTGTTGAAATTAGTCCCAGAGTATTACAGAGGTCTGTACACATATGTACACTAACCAACTGTCACATTTGTTGACAGTACTATTGCATACCTGTAGTGAAGTCATAAGTGATGTCCAGAATAATATTCATCGTATATATGAATGAATGAAATAGTCATATGTGAAGAGAAACACCAGTGGAAACACCTCCCACCCTGGATTATGTAGTGGAAACACCCCCCACCCTAAATTATGTAGTGCCAACATAATAATCTGGTAAGAGGTGCCCAAACCCCTGCGTCTGTAAACACAGGTAGAATATTAAAATCGGGACCAACTCTGCCCATGTGCTACGTCTGACATTTGATCAGGTCCAGGGCAGTTCCGGTCACCAGTCGGACAAGCCTAAACCCAGATCACCACATGAACACCCTGACAATCAAACACATGTATGTGCCAGAAATATAAGCTTTGGAGTTCTGAATATCCTCGGAGTGAGTAAACATGCAGCACGGGTCCAGAGCAGTAGGGAATAGGGAATGTCGCATGTGTAGTACTGCGGTTTTCCCAGCAGGAGAATGGATGCCTGCTGTGTAAGTGAAGCGGTGAGGCGTATGTTAGGGTAGCTATGAACCATGGGTATACATATAAATGAAGCAGAACACCAATAGTGTAGTGGTTAGAGCATCCACCTAACGTAAAGGCATTCCTGGTTCAAGTACGACTATAGCACATATCATTTTCTTGTGTAATGAATGCCTCTGTGCTGTAAAGCCAACATTTAAACATGTAAAGGTGAACGTGTGTTTCGCATGGGGCCGTGGTACTGTCATAATGAATAAGGCACACGTAAGCACAAAGAAGTGGCAGTAAACATATGTAACTCACAATAAGGATATGCAAGTGCACCTGCCCAGGTGTAAGCAGCTCCCAGCATAGCAAATGTATGTTGTTTTGTACAGATGTAACATATATATATATATATATATATATATATATATATATATATATATATATGTGTGTGTGTGTGTGTGTGTGTATAGATATATATCCACAGACATAAAATAAAGAAATTTATGAAAAAAAAAAATATATATATATATATATATATATATATATATATATATATATATATATATGTAATGAACGCCGAAAGGAGAAAGCATATACAAGGGTTGTGAAGGGAATCTAGAGCAACTAAGGTATTATATAGTGCTTGCACAAGCTGCACAAGAGTGAGTAGAGCACCGCTATTCACACCAGAGGCAGGGTTATACCAGTGGCCATAATATCGTTGAACTGCTATGTCAACATTACACACAGACGGAAGGTAGTTCATGCTGTGACCACTTACACTTGTATCTCGCAAATGTTCGTAATCCATAACACCAGGAAAGACATGTATGTGCAAATATAAATGGCAGGAGACCCTGTGAATACACGAGGAAGTACAAAATGTGTGTAGGGCCCCTTATGCTCTGGAGAGGGCAATGTGTAAAGGTGTGTCATGGCTGCGATATCAGGTGGATATGGCTGTTACGCATGGAAACTCAACACGGGTGGGCTGGAGAAACTATGGCTATGCAATTATGGAAACAGGAGTGCCAGGGTTGGTTTCACCGGTTGCAATGGAGCAGCTCGTGTAGGTCAGCTAGTACATAGGTGCAATTCTCAGCTAGAGCATCTTCTGCGTGGACACATGCTTGAATGGGCATACCTTCGTTGAAGGTTGTGCGCCAGGGCTGGCAGCTCGGCACATAAAACCTGTCTGCCAATCATTAGCAGACCGGAGTTCCGCTGTGGCGACCCCTAACCGGGAAAAGCCGAAAGACACAACAACATGCAGACATCAATATGTTGACGTACATTCTCTGTAACACATGCACTCCATTTATTGACATAAATAATATGAATGTGCACAGAAACAAATACAGTAGCAGGAATAATAGGCTGTGCAGACGAGGAATAGGCCAAATGACACTGTATCACATCACACTTATCAGCAGTAATCCATACATGAACAAAGTGCGACATCTGTCCGCTGTATAATGTGCTATATACTGATTACAAGTTAACTGGAGTGAAGTGTCAGTGTCATAATGGCTAAGGCAATAGTATGCTGTTGAAGCAGAGATAAAACCAATACGCATGTGTAAGTGTGTCTGTCTGGGAAATGTATTGGTCAACAGACACACAGATGTATATATATATATATATGTATATATATATATATATATATATATATATATATATATATATATATATATATATATATATATATATATATATATATATATATATATATATATATATATATATATATACACACACACACACACACACACACACACACACACATATACAAATATATGTATATATATATATATATATATATATATATATATATATATATATATACATACAACATTTATTGATATATACACATATACACACAAAAAAACATATATATGTCATTGTAGATATACACATGTACATAACTAGGTTACTTTACAGCAATTATGGGTAACATATGTTCAGACTGGGCATATGTTACTGGGAGGTCCAGTAAACAAACGTTTACCTCCCACACCACCCAGCTAGGCCGGTCAGACATACAGACAGGAAATAAAGGTCAATACACTGCTGCTTTCCAAACCACCGGCAGGAAAGTACCAGTGGGAGAGATCTGCAAGGTCTACACTTTAAACATGGATAACAGGGTCCCTTGCGGGACACCAAAAATTCACTTTACATGTGAACCCTTGGTTATCAATGTGAGCAGGCTGTAGCTGTACATGGAACAGTAGGTTGTGCAAGTGTAATAACACATGGGTTGACAAAACTTACAACATGTGTCCCAAGATGGGGAGAGTGGGCAGTGTGTAGGGGTGTGTTCATACCCCAGCTGCGCTCACAGAAAGTATTTGTCATGAGTGCTGTAGAGGGGTGTCAGGTAGGTGAATCATGGGTATGCAATAATGGGCCTAAGTGTGCAGGTGTTGGTTGGCAGAGATGTAGTAAGCCCACCCAGTGGAAGTAATTAATATTCCTATGTGGGCATAGCAGATGCCTGTACCTCCCAATCCTGAAGAGCACATCTACTGGATAGTTCGTAAACCATTGGAGGAACACATAGGGACTATATCAGTGCCTTGTACCCGATTATCATGGACGTCCATCATTAGGAATCAGAACGTAACACAGTCCTAACTAAACACTTCCAGAACTAGTGATATTAGTTGGACAGGTGGCGGAATACAGGTAATGACTAATGACAACATGTATGAGTCATAAACAGCATGTACCTTGACAAATGTGAATGAATACATATGCCCTGTGACTGTCAATGTGTCAGGTTAATAGAACCAATCATCTAAATGTGTCCCTCAGGGTGTTATGCAGTGTCCCTGATACAGTGTTCATTCTTCCCCATTGGTATGTGAGGTCTGCTAGTGAAGGAAAGTGCATATTCTGCCGACCACCTTAGGTAGATGAATACATAATAGTTTGGGATTACCACCTGTTCACCTTTGTGAGGGACACTCCACTCTGGGCAGTTGTGTCCTGCAAAATGAATGTTACGGCACATGGCCTGTGATTTCGGGAAGAGTTCATATATTGTGTGTAGTGGTGTCATAAAATGATTTTGTTGTATCTGAAACAGCTACATGTTATAGGAAACAGTATTAGCAACTATAATGCGATAAGAATAACCTTAACGTATGCACACCGGTGAAGTAGTCAGTTTACTACTGGCTGTGGGTATGTGTTGTCTTGCCAAATGTGACAGCTCTACATATAGGGCCTATAGGGCTGCCACCTTTCCAAATGGCCAAAGTGGGACCTGCTCTGTAGAAATGTCAGACATACCAGGTCAGAACATACCTACAGCCATGCATAGTACAGAAATATACATATTAGCACAAATCAAAGCTTAGTCTAGCAGCAGTCAAGTTGCTTATGCTACGTCACATAACATATCGACGTGTCATATATATAATAACCGTTACATGCAACTATTACAGACACATAGAATATAATAATGTCCTCTAATCAGGACATTTGCTATGGCTAGAGTATTCTCACATGACACATATGCCAAATGAGGGACTGTCCCATGCAAAGTGGGAAAGGTGTTACTCCTAGAGTCTCAAGTCGGCCAATCTAAAAGGTGGAAAACCTACAATAGGTATGCGGTAGCATGATCCAGCAGAGAGATGTGTTTCCCAAAAAACATTCACATGTCAGCATTGCAGAGTATCAGTTCCCATGTATCAGCCAGATGGGAGCAGATTGTATGAGGAACACGCATATAATATGATTATGTCACTGGATAGGCTGCCGATTCCGTACAGTCGAACGCCTGCCATCGCCTAATGGTTAGCCATACCCGATACTGTAATCATGTAGTCCAATATAATAGGCATCACAAGGGATCACGCCCACCCAGCGTGAGTGACAAATGGAAGCACCAATGTCGGTGCACGTGCAAGTGAGTGAGCGAGCGGGTGTAAGTGTGTTTGTCTACCAGTATGCGAGTATTGCACTGTTAAAGAAATGTGGAGTCTAAACAAGTATAAGGAGCTGTAACCAGAGGTCAGCAGTGCTTAACACTGCGAAAATCCATGCACAACTACTCCCACCTGCTAGAATGTGCCTTACCCACTCCGTATCCAAAAGCGTCATACTGGCCGCAAACAAAGAACCATCGTTTGCACGTGTTGGTAGAAATACCCTGCGCACACAGCTCATGTGAATTACCAATACACCATGACATATATACAGACAATAGACAGTACCACACACATACCATACAGCACAGTCACCAACAATATAGCAATGTACTGGCAGATATGTCAGGACCACTGGTGTTTGCAGACCTGGCCGTCCTGTGTTTCAGTGTGTGAGCATGCCCAGTATGACTGTTACGCATGTTGTCGACTGACATTACCATCATACCTTCATGTGTTTGAGCATGCCCAGTATGGTCAACTTGATCGCATGTCTCACATGTCCAGATAGTCAGTACTGTGGTGCAGACCCCTGCGTTGTACACCGACAGGTGGCATGCTGTGTCTGCAGGGTAGCTAACGGTCATGTGGCATTGACTGCTGCTACATTTCTGCACAGTGTGGGGGGACATCCAACTGTATCCACAGTCCTATACAGCACCGGAGGTGGCGCACATGACTCTCACATGTGTATGTTGGAGGGGGGGGCACAGCTGACAGTTGTACACATTTGCTAGTACTGTACTGGTATGCCAAGTACTCCATTTCAGTGTGTGGACCTACCTAAATTGCTGGTTGGAGGCATACCAGTGTACGTCAGATCCTAGCTTTAATTACCAGCATAGTGGTTTCAGACACACTAGCCTTCACATCCTACATCCAACTGCCTGGCCTTCTGTAGTCTGTGTGCATGTCTGTGGGGGTTGGGGTCATCCATTGGGCATATCCAGAGGCCATTATAT
>NC_056747.1:1065921298-1066053798 GCF_019279795.1 Protopterus annectens | reverse complement strand
ATGTAGGACCTACACACATGTACATGTAGTGATGTGCATTCACCTACCATGCATGTGCAGTAGCTGATGTTTGCAGTTCATCTGTGTCTTACTACAACATGCAATTGCAATGCAGCCCCATCACTGACACCTGTATATGGTGAAATACTGACAGTACGGTAAGATGTACATCAGGTATGGATGGATGTGTGTACATAAAGTAGTGGGCCACCTTTGCAGATGGATGTTTGCTGAAGACAGCTCACAGGTGTGTCACAAGCTGTCCTACCATAACATGTGCAAACAGTAAGCCATGTTTCTATTAATTGGAAGGTGAAGACATACAACCTACACAGTGGTCAGGGTGTCACTGATTGTAAATCACTTGACACCTGTAACACTTAAGTCCTCCTGTGTGCATATAGCAGCACAATTGCCGAAGGCAGCGTCGGTACACATTGTAATGCAGGCAATACTGCTGCATGTCTGTCAGACGTATCATAAGATAGCAGGTGTTTGATTCACAGTACTGCCATGTATGTTTGCCTGTGTGACCATATATGCCATGCATGGTGGGGAATACATCCCAATTGTTACACACCCCTGTACACTGTTGTAGAGATCTGTACATATTGCAGTGTAGAAAGCAAGACATAGGCAGGGGTGGTGTGTGTATCACACACATATTAGCTATCTGTATGTGCATGACATTTGTGGACTTGTGTGTGTGTATGTATGTATGGCTGTCTGGTGCATGGAGTGAGGATGTATGCTACCATAGAGAACAGATAGGGCCCCTAACCCCTGAAGGTGATGCAATCAACTACCCTGTTGATGCCGTCGGTCTTAGGCATTACTGACTACCTGTACATGTTCATTCTCTGTGTCGCGTCATGTGTGTGCACAGTACTGTAATGGTGATTACCACATAGGCAGGGGTCCTCCCCTCAACACTATCAAGTGTGTGTTATAGTGTCGTTGACCCCGTGAGTGTGGGCGTGTTACTGTGTGTGTCTGTGTATGTCTGTGTGTGTTCTCATCCTGTAATGTGAAAGTATATTACTGCTACAAAGTGAGGCCTCATGCTATCAACTGGCCTCTACTTTTGATATCAGCTAGACCACTGTGTAAACCCCCCCGCACCATGTAACTGTACCTGTGATGTCACCCGGTACGGATGTCACGTCTCTAGCCACTGTAGCCTAGTACACAGCTCACATGCTCCTAGATCAGTAGATGTGTAGACATCTTTGGAATGTCAGCCTTTCTAACAATGAGGTTGAGGCTACGTATAGCATTCTGGTATTGCCATACATGCCTGTGAGTACTCCACATTTACACATGGGAAACTGCAAACACTGGTACTTAATGGCACATGCAATTAGACCTTAAAGAGGGAAGCAGGCCATCATTACCAACATGCTGTTACTGTTGTTACCAAGACACATAATGTGAACATTAAACAATGCATTCTAAACCTGTACTACATGGTATGTCTGCTGCGTGTCAACAGTACACAACAATTGTAATATACACTTATCTCACTATTCTGTTCACCCTGTGCATCAGACCATATGAGCATGTCCCTGCAACGATGGTGTGGATGACAGGGATGCAGCACAGGCATCATCATATGCACAGGGTGATAATGTTTGCCAGGGGCCTAGGCTGCACCAGTGGATGACATCATGTGTGTGGGTTAGGGCATGTGATCTAATTGGACATGTGTGGTTGTTATGCATGTGGGTGTTGCGGTGCCCTACAGATGTTTCTGTTGTGTGCGTGTATGTGTTCTACCATGTGTCTGGCCTACACAGGGGTATTATTGACAGCTCCAGATTGTACAGACCAGGATTTACAGCTCACTGTGTCCGGCCACGGCCACATGACCTGTGCCTGCCAGGGGATGCATGGGCACTACCAGGCAGAGGTACAGATTGGGTACTGTCTGATGACACATGTCCACTGGAACTATGTCCCCGCTGGGACCATCCAGGGCCACGTCCACGTGGCCTGCTGTGTCCTGGTGGGGACAGTGCAGCACCAGCTGCTGCTACCGGCACTATGGGAGCGGGCATGTGAGGTAGCTTGTTCACGTAGACCTGCACCAGGTGGTGTAGCTGGCCTACGTCCATGTGGTGTACACCTCACTCCTACCAGATGTTCCAGCACAGACAGCTCACGCTCGTGGATTGCCATGTCATGGTCAAGGATTCCAACCATGTCACCCAATTGCCTGTCCAAAACATCAGCAATCTGCTGTTGAGCATTTGCCAATGCCTGGATGTTGTTGTTTAAAGAATGGATAGCAGCCCTCTGGAGCCTCTGCTCTTCTCTGTTCTGCCGTTCAGCACATGCCTGTGCTGCCATTACAGTCTGAAACATACGTCTGGTGACACCAGCTGCTGCGCTCTGTCCTGCAGGTGCATGTCGGCCAGAGGTCCTCCTGCGAGCAGTACTGGCCACATGCCTGTGTGGCACATCTGCAATCATTTCACTGACACCATGGTGTGAAGACACACCTTCCATAGCCACCACACGTTCCTGTTCCAAGCTAACACACGCTAACTGTCCTTCCTCTATGGCCACTGGTGATGGGGTATGTGTTGGCATGAGAAATGCATGCAGGGAAGAGGGGGATATAGGTGGGATATCAACCAATGGCACAGATTCAGCCCCTGACAACCTTGCCTGTACCTCAACCATATGTTCATCACTGCTAGAGTCTGTGGGGACACTAACATCAGATGGACCGCAGGAGGGTAACGCACCTACATCACCTGTGAAGGCAAACAAAGACTCTACATTACAATAGAGACAAACACACAGACACACACAGACACACACAGACCATGCATGTGATTTGACAGAAGGCATGCAGCATGCATGTGATACAGCAGACAGCGTGCAGCTCAGACATTAATAGTGGTAGTTAGCATACATCCCTGGGTTGCACACAACAGCAAGCATGTGTCATAGCAGAAGCCATGCATTTCACACAATCATGGTAGTAAGCATGCATCCCTGTGGACCAGCACAGGTTAACAGTACACATGGCTGATGTGAGGCATATGTCCTTGACATTAACATGTAGTATGACATGTAATCTGCTGACGTGTGCATTGACATGCATACGTTTGACACAATGGTGTCCTGACACATGTACAGTGGTGTAATGGTGTCACATTGCAATGTTGTCTGTATGCCCTACAGATAGAATGCACTTTTAGCAGATGTGCATGACCATTGAAGGGTAGTATGAGGCGTCTATATCGCTATACAGTGTGAAGTACAGACACGGTGCCATTGCATGGAATCATGAGGCGTCTCTATTGCTATACAGTGTGGAATACACACACAGTGCATAGCCATGACTGCGTGCATACACAATACATAAATACTGTGGATTGTGACCCATGTCGCTGAGGGTGTATACACACTAAACCATGCTGTGTCATGTGTGACAGGTCACCGGAAGACATACAGATGACACCCCTGCACAACTGCTAACATTTCTTGGCTGCCTGGCAACTGTGTCCACACATGGCAGACTTGTCAATACACCATAACCCACATGACATTTATGTACCACACACACAAGGTGCAAAGCTGACAGTGATGTCCAACAGCAGCAAGGGAAATGTATGGTATCTGTGGCCTGATCTGGTGTCTGTGTATGTATGTGAAGCTGTACAGGTGACTACTGTCATGCTGTGACACAGTCATAATGTTCAACACATCATATGTGGTCAAATTACGTGACACCTCCACAAGCTGTGCACAGGCTGTTAGGATGTCCAGTGTTCCACATCTACTATATAACCATTCAACAAAGGCTATAATTGGACCATGTGTAGATAATGTACAACAGGGTGTACACACATACACATCACATCTACTGTGTGTTACTACATGTCCCTGGCCATCTTCCATGGCCATGTGTGAACATGTGTTGGCCAAATGTTTGTGATGGCCGTCTATCTCACATGTCTGTGTTGTCCCATATGACATACTCCCATAGATGTCAGATACTCCACTGTCCACAGGGTTATGCAGACAAAGGGTTGCATGTTTGGTATGTGGGGTATGTTTTATGGGGTAGTGAGACAATGTTGCAGCTGGACCACTACATGTATGGGACATGTCAGATGGCACATCACAATGTCTGCACTCATTGCAGGGGCATATTCCACAATGGTGAATCCTGTGGGCTGCCCATATCCCAGCTCACTGTGTAGTACTGTTTGCATACCCCACATGTGTTGTTCTGATGTATAGTACATATTCCTACATTGAACAACACCTCCACCATTGTATGCACAGCTGTCTACACATCTAGCAATGACAGTTACTGTGGTTTCATGTTGGTGTTTCATTTAGTTTGTAAATATTGCACATGGGTAGCCAGTGTGATTGATGAAAGATGTGACCTGTATATCATGACTGGACCATACATTATGTGTACATGTGTTAACTGGCCACAGGGTGAATAGATCTGTGCATTCACATGCCTGATACTGATAACTGTCTCACCTGCAACGACCTGCTGTCTCTGGGGCACACCAGAGGTACCTGTATAGGGGTGGCACAGCAGTTTGATCATTATCCATGACTGTCTGACAGCTACAGGGTGCACTGTGCATGTTAACACATTCGCCAGTACAATAGCATATACTATGGAGTATGCACATGTGTGCATACACAGGGTAGCATACTATAGTATACGGCATGTGTGTAAACATACTTTGCATATGATGTTACATTACATATTGTACAGTGACACATGCAACTAAATGGGATATAATAGTTATATGTGCAGTAGTAACTTACCAGGCAACTCCAGGCTCAGTGGTTGAGAGACACCCACCTCCACGATGGCAGCTAGAGTTTGTGGATACTGTTCTGATGGGGTCCCCAGGCTGGCCAGTAGCTCCTCAGTAGATGTGAGTGGAGGCTGGTTTGGTGGCCCACCACCTGTTCTACCTTGTTCTCTAGTGATTGCATTGGCATGCTGTTTTGCATGTCAGATCAGGTCCGTGCAGTGTCTGCACACCTGCTGGTAGGTGCGGTTATGGCCACCCACATCATAAACCCTCCTGCGAAGTTCCTGCCACAGGTCATCACGCTGCTGGGCATGCTGTGGCACATGGCTGAACAATACCTCATAGTTATCCTGGAGGTATGGTATGAGGGCATCATCCTCCAAGCGGCTATATGTTGGCAGTCATGGTCGAGGCATTATCTGGAAGACATAATGATGGAGACAGGTCACAGCATCTCAGAGATGCACAGAGATACAGCTGCACATACATGTGTATTACATTTAGTACATATGAACAGCTGTCTTTGCAAATCATCATGACACTGACACGATTGACATGTTTGTGTCACACACATGTAACACCCGATGGGGATTGGATATTATCACCATATATGTGTGTCACCTCATTACATTGCTCATACTCCATGTGAATGCTGTCTTGATGTGGGCATGTCTGTTTGCCTGTACTGGTGTTCTTACCTATCAGCACATGTCTGGATGTGTCCACATTAATGCTGTTAATCTTGATGCTGTGTATATGTCACATATCATCACATACACTGCCTTAATGGACATGAGCAGTGACAATGCATACATGTGCACGGAAACCTTTACATGCGTGTGTTTTGCCATATACATCTACACGGCACTGTACAGCAGTTCAACATCCTGCCACATATCGCCTGTGTTGCACATGTGATACACATGGGACAATGGCTAGCCGGATGGTATTCGCAGGGATGGTTATCAACTATAGCATGTACGGCCAAGGTCATGTAGTAGTGTGTATGCCCTGGGCCATGTATGGGCATAGGATGTAAGGTTTTCTAGCTGTATCCAACAGCCATGTTCCTGCCGACAGGGGAATCAGCGCCACATTACTGATCCAGACAGTTAATGATACATTTACCATGCAGTCATTGCACCATGTATGACAGAGATGACATATGCAGCTTTGCTGGACAGGGTTGCATGGTATGGCAGGAGTATGTAACATGTATGGCACAGGGATCTGTCCAGCATGTGGCGATCTTTGTACTAGGAAGGTGGCTGGCTGTCCATGACATTTGTCTTTCAGATCAGGATATGTACATGTAGCATGTCCAACATCACAGTGTTGCACATGTCTTTATGCAGGGTAGGCAGCATGCTGCATAGTGGAGATGAGGATTGTGAAGGCTGGTATCGCCCATCCAAGCATGGCCAATACCCCTTAAAGGTGATATGTGATCCGATATTGGTCACTTGAGTGCTGAGTATGGCTGTCCAATGATCTCCATGCTCATGGATGGCACCCTGTCATGACTTGGGTTGGCTCTTATGACTACCTAATAGGCCTGGTGACGTCACTAGCTCAGGGAGGTAAACTGCACAGCACCATCCCTTACACACAGTGTCCATAATGTTGACCGCTGCCTAGGTGGTAGTTAGTGGGTACAGGGTTATTAACCTAGCGGTGACAATGCAATAAGCAGATGTCAGATTGTGCACATATGTCACGCACCTCACCCACAAAGCCCATTCTGTATGTTGTCCACAACACTGAGTCAGCTATTGCTCCTAGGTCATGGCCATTCACATACTTACATACGCAGATGTCTCCCATTTGTCTGTGTGGTATGGGCTACAATGAGGGGGGAATACAAAACATTAACCCTGTTTTACTGTAGTTGTCACTGGTGTGATATGCACATGTCACTCAGACACCTTTTGTAGTGTTGCTTCTGTCAACAGGCCACTGGTAGAACACTCCTGTGACATATGAAGGTACATCTAGTATACTGAGTGTAGGTGGAACACAGTATGGGTGATGATGTCCTATGACCTGTCACAGGTATGCTATGCAGTGTGAATTCATCCGTACTGTCATCTACACCTGTACTGCTAACAACATCTATGTTGATTAAGGTTCATGGACTTTCAGACCATACTCAGCAGGGTAATAGTGCAGTGCCTCCCATTATGAGTGGCGTCTCCACTTTGTGGGTTGTGATAACTGTTGATGTGCACCATTCAGTGTTTTCACAGACTGACACGAACCTATGTTTTACATGGAAATGTATGTGTAGAGCAAACTGTTTTGCCATATGTGTATTATATGACCAGGGATGTGGACAGGTCACATGCAGCCTGAGTGCACCTTGTACCATCATAGTTATGGTTACAGGGGCACTGCAGTGTTCATGGATATATGATTGTGTACCTGTTGGGGGGGCAGTGAGTTTATGTTATCCAACACCCTATCTGTATTGCTTATTCATGCTCAGCACTTGTTCAGAACATGTAAGCACTTCATGAGCTACTAATTACTATAGCACTGAATCCTACTCATTTCCTACAGGTAAACACTGTTTGTCCTTACATTTCCAGCTTGCTTACAGTGCAACAGCTGTTGTACACACTTACCTCACATATCTTGTGAGAAATGGTTGAATATACAGGCATGTCCAAGTGTCAATTACCAGTGTTATTGCCTGTCTATATGATGAATATGGGCAACATGAGGCAATATAGCAATTGTCTCATGTACACAGTCAATGCTCACCTCCTAACATACGACACTACAGCCTGTGGGAGATGCACATATGTAGCCATGCTGGAGGTAATGCTCTCTCCAACCCAGACTGAACCTGACAATCATGTGGGGATGTTAAACGTTTGCACCACACCCCACTCATCACATAGTCTCACTAGATCTCCACCACCACAGGCCACACATAGTAAGACTACAACATTTGCGGAGCCTCTCCATACTACATACTACTCTGTGTAGGCAACAGAGGCAGCCCCCATCACCAAACACAACACCAATTACTTATAGCCCACAGACTCATGTGTGCCCATCAACTACAGCCAAAAGGGTGTTATAACATACCCAACACACTAGTCATAGGTGGCTCTGTAGGCAGTCACACTGATGTCCCACTCAGCAGGCTACACAAGGCGATAGTCACTTTCATCTGGCTGTCAGGTAACAGGATCCGCAACATTACCTATGCACTCAGTTCACTCCTCAACAGGTACAATATGACTGTCATTCTCCATGTTAGTGTGAATGCCCCTAGATGTAACTTCCTGAACTACATGTACAGGGACATGCAATAGCTTTCCGATCTTGTAGCCCAGGCAGGTATCGCCCAAGCCCTGAGAAGCATTCTGCATTCGTCCAGACTGATACCACAGTACAATGACTGAATTATTCACTTCAACAGTTGCCTATGCTTCTGGTGTCATTCCAAGGGTATCCAGTATCTGTCTGCTTTGAATGACATGGTCAACAGAACACGATGCTTTGGCACAGATGACCTGCACCTGTTGGCCCTGGGATTACGGATAACATCTAAGGCTCTTGCTGCTCCTATACTGCCCGTTTTAGACACATTTCAAATAACATATTCACCACCCGAGCAGGAACAGGCAAGCAAAACCTGAGGGTAATGTTACTCAATGCTTGACATCTTCATCTCAAACGCACTCAGCTGAGGCCTCCTTATAATGGACCACTTTGATATCTCTGCAGTGACTAGGACCTACTTCTAGGCTCCAGAGAGCACCCCTGCACTGACAGGCTATTACGCAGACCAGACCTGTTTTGTGCATATCCATGTAGTCATGTTTAAACGATGCTTACCATCACTTGCCGCCACATAAACCCACTAACATGTGCTTCAACGTGCTCTAATGACCTGCATCCAACATCCATTATTCGTGCCATCGGGATTACTTAATGGACCTTGCAGGATGTGGAACCGGGAACATGCATGACACAGTCAGTGGCTTTACCACTTGGTCATCTGGGATTTGTACAAGTGTTATGGTGTTTTGTATGTGGACTATACTATGGCTGTTCCTCCATACTGCAATCAAATGTGTAACTCAGTTAGTTTACATATGGATGATACCTATTAATGGTATGTCCAAGTGATGTTTAATGGATGTGCTCCAGAATTGATAATCTATGTCACAGTGAGTCACACACTGTAATGTGCTACACCTTGACACAACCATAACTGAAGAATGCTGGGGTGACAGATACCTGTCATGGGTACTCCCCATGCTTTGGCACTACATCCCTGATTACATTATATGGAGCCCCTCATTAACACACCAGGGAATCTATGCAGAGTAGGTGGGGAACAGTGGTTACACACATGGATCACGCAATTGGCTCTGCTCCACAGAGGGACTGTTAGTTAATCGATGGAGTGGCGACAGCAGACGCATTTTGCCTAGGCTAATGAATGGCCTCTGACAATCGGGCATGTACCTACCAATGTACCTAGGAACCTATACATGTATATACCTATATTAGCTTTGTTTACTGTTCAGGTGTTGACTTTCCTTGTTCCAATAGCTGCTGTGTGTGCAATAGTTGAGGGCTGCCTATGTAGGATTCACACAGTAGGCCACCTATACATTACAATTTACAGGTGGTCGTGTGTGTGTGCCATCCATTTTACTGTGCATGCAGGTGGAGAAGTGTGTCAGTCCGTAAGGGCCTACACTGTCAGTGTATGTGCTATACATTCCCTCTTTGCCAAGGCGTGGGCATATTGGGCATGCCTCTGTCTGCCTACTGGGGCTGGCACAGGGTGTTCATGGTCTGAATGCATCTGTGCCTGTGATGGCCTTGGCAATTGTGGTGGGCTGTGAGGGCCTTCACTATTATGTCCCTGCAGCAGCATGGCACATACTATAAAGATGTGGGCACACGTGCCTGGAGAGTACTGCAAGGCTCCACCAGATATGTCCAAGCAACTGAACCATGATTTCAGCTTCCCAAACTCATGCTCTATGATGATTCTGATTTGTGCATGTGCCTCATTATGGCTTTCTTGCATGGGTGTGTGTGTATTTCTGATGGGAGTCATCATCCATGGCTCCAGTGCATAGCCAACATCCCCCACAAGGTGGCCATATGGGATGTCCCCCCTGACGAATACCTGATACAGCTGTGAGGCATGCCAGATGTGGAGTCATGGTAGCTTCCAGGGCTGCCAGCACACACATCCGTGATAATGCCCTGGGCATTGCACACGACCTGGCAGTTGATGGAGTAGTATCCCTTGCGGTTTATGTAGCGCCTACCATGCTCAATGGGTGTTGACTTGATATGTATGTGCGTGCAGTCTATTGCACCCAGTACCTCTGGGTAGTGTGCCACCTGGTGGAAGAGATGCATATTGCTGGCCAACTCCTCCTGAGTTTGGGGGAAGTATATATGCTCATTGGCATGTCGTAACATGGCATCCAGGAACTGGTGGAGTACCCTGGATGCTGATGTCTGTGAGATCCCCATGATATCTTCAGTTGGCCTTTGAAAGGTACCTGTGGCTAGTATTCTCAAGCTTACACATACCTTCATGTCCACTGGGATGGGTTCCCCTCTGTTGTTTCTGGATCTCAGGCGTGGCCGGCACAGCTCAACTATTTGCTGTATGATGTCCCTTTCCACCCTGTAACACTCTACTATCTCCAGATCATGTATTCCCTGGTAGGTTACCCTTGGTATGAACACTCTTTTCCTCCTCCTGGGCCTGAGGTGGTTGCCAGCATCATCCTCCACAACACCTTCAGTCTCCAACACATGGTGATGAATCACAGCTATGGCAGCTCCCAACAAGTCATTGTAAAAGTTTCCCATCTGTTTACACCGATGGTGCTGTGTTTGGGAATACACAAGTGTGTGTGAGGTACCTTCACACTTTATACCATTGTGCTTTGAACACTGATGATGTCATAGGATGTGTATGTACAATCAGAGATGCAGGGTATCTTATGTGTTTTACCACAGGTACTGTTACTGTGGTGCCTTTGGTGTTGAATTACATTTAGTTGCCGTGGATTACCTCTTGCCCTTGCCTTATCTTTTCTTAACAATTCCCCTCCCATTGTCTGGCATGCATCTAGCAGCCTGCTTTCTTGTTTTGTACTTTCCCAAACCAGGATTGTCTTGCGAAATGTGTTCTATAGCCGATCTACTGCAGGTTTGCTTTGCTCTGCGGTTACAGTTCTCTTTTCTTTGCAATCCAACACCTCCCCTATCCTGTTCTGCAGGTTGCTGCTAGCAGCCTTGTTAGCTGCCATCAATGGCCCACTGTGAATTAATAGGTGTTAATTGCTCAGTTGTACTCCAATTACTCTACTGCAGCATTTCCTTATTGTCTTCCCCTAAACTTCCTTTTTGAGCTGTGGTGCGTGGCTCGTGCATCCGCTTACCGGGTTTCGGGCACGTTTTCATCCACGTACACATGCGCTTTCGGACATCATGTGTGCTCTCAGCTAAGCAAAGCTATACCTACATCCACACCCCTATCCTGCAGCTTTGCTTAGCAATGGGCAGCCCGGATTTGCATTGCTCCAATGTGCTTACAGCTATGGTGGCACACCCCACTGCTGATGTCATGTATTCCTCCAGTCCACTCCTCGGTGTTGTAGCGCTGTGCCGTATGGTACATCCTTAGGCCAGCGGGACGTTTGCGATTCACTATTACTTGCCTCATTTGCATGGCATTGACTACTAATTCATAGTTACCGCACCGAACACCATCACAGACCCTTAGCAACCCTTGCAGCTTGGTTGTGGTGTAGCATGCATACTATTGACTATTATGGTGAAATCATGATTTGTGTTACATTGCAATTTTATGACATTTGTATACATTTTCCTTGTGTTACCGTTTACGCACACATGCCCTGCAGTTGTACTTTGGGTTACTGTGGCCATGACATTAAATGTTTTTTTTTTATGTGTTATGCATCTTTTCTTATGCTGTATATTTAGCCATTGGCATATGTTAACTTTGTAATACTGGTCCGATTTCATGGCTCCGATGTTCTGTTTGGCAAAATGTAAACCATTTTTTTTTGGTTTACATTTCTGTAGGCTTACGCTATGCCTACACCACTTCATGAATCGCTATGTACCTTCATTTGCATGCTGCAGTACTGCGCATGGGGTGATTAGCATACCTGAGCCAAGAGCTGTGCAGATCTGGCGTACCCTGGTAGTGCATGTGGAATTGGATCTTACCTGAATCGCTCGGTGGACATATTTGGAATTATACCGCCTACGCTATGCCTGTGCCTGGCGCAAGCTTCATGAATCCCGGGGCATGTTTAATCATAAACAAGAGTAGTTTCATGGCCAGCAACAGTGTTGCCAATCTGGAAACCATGTAAAGCAACAGGAACAGCTGCAGGCATGTACACCTGTTTACCTACAGGCAAACTAGGTTTGTGGTATTTATCAGAAAGCTACAATGACTACCAGGGTTATTAATAAAGCAATGTTATACAGTTTCAACACATCACATGAAAGTGTATACCTTGCAGAGTACTGTGGAAACCTGTTTCAGACATACTGAATAAAAGTTTTGTAAACGATCAGCAAGAGTACATAGACTGCATAATCAATAAATAGTCAGGGCAAGTGTGTGTATTGAAAAGGGACACACAGATGATTGTAGGAATGAACACAGGGGAAGAGGACAGGTGAAACATGGTAATGTACAGCTGATAAGGGCATGTCAGTGAAGACAGTTGTAGTATGAACACTAATCACATATCTGCATGATTGATACAGCACATACAGCACAATTATTGTATATTATGTGACTGTCACACAAGGTGACATATCAGTGGAGAGGATTCTTTGTGATATATGCATCTTGACATGAACAGTGATGAGGACACACATTAGAGATGGAAGATACAATAAGGGTTAAATGCATATTGTCAAGCTGTGCAAAATGAGTTGCCTGAATATGAGTGTAATGTCAACATAGGTCTCAACCAAGCGGGATACATAGCAACAGGTTCATGGACAACAGTAGACAGAAGCACACTCAGTCATGGACAATAGCAGCATAATACCACCATTAATTCCATGTCTTTGGCATAACATATGTGATTGCGATGGTTTTGCATGAACACACTTGTACAACTGTCATGATTTGTCGGCAATCTGGGAGGGGAATCAAGTACACCTTCCTCAAAATGTAACATCTGCCAGAGGTGTTATGAGGGACACTGTTATACCTCTATTTGAAATTAGGAAAAATCCTGGCTAGTTGACAGGTGTGCATGGCATATACAAGGCGCAATCCACACTGTCACATATGTAACCCATGCCATCAGTGTTGTCAATCAGCTATATATTTGTTGTGTGCATCACAGGAACACTTATCATACATGCATCTTGTACAACATCTTGATGGGTATTCTGCAACATCAAACACTAATGTTCATAGGTTCATAGGTTGGTACTAGGTTATCGGCCCTAGGGCCTATACAAGCCTAGCCAAACAATTTCCCAGATATTTCTTCCCACAATATTTACTTCCCTGGACCCCTGTCTAGCAGGGCAACTGACGTGATCCCCGGGGTGAATTTCCTATCTCCCATCCAATCGTCAAGGTTCCTTTTGAAGATACAACAAAAAGGATATGTGGATATGGTCGATAAAATGTGTGAGACCTCATTGGGCAAATATGGTGCACTTGAGTAACTCATCCCTGGAAGAAGTGTTGTGAGGTACAAGAAAAAGGGTGCATTTTACTCAGTTACTGGTGTGATGAAGGCTGAGAACTATGGAACTATAATGCTCTTTGGATGTGGATGTCCTGTACATATGCAGGAATTGTGTTAAATACAAGGGATTAGTCACCATTGAGGGCACATGTTGGCAGATGTTCCACATACCATCTACCTGAGTACACAGGTCACATACCACTTTGTCTACTCATAAGGGAGTGCTGTGTATATTATAATTAGATGGTGTATTTGCTTTTATAATGTGATTAATGCACCCCCCTGATTTTTGTTCATCTCCTGTGTCTCCATGGCTATGGCATCAATCTTTTGTGTATGTTGATACTGTTTGCATTATACCAATACCACACTTGGCAATGAGTGCCCACAATCTGCAGTCCTAGGCAAAGCTGGATGGACAAAGGATGTGTAAGTCATTCTTGACATCTGAGACTTAAATAATGAACAGAGAAGAGCTTAGCACAGAGCCCTGAGGTATGGACCTGATCACTGGGCTCTAGATGTAGGTCACTTCACACACTTATTCATCTGTCACTTATGTGATCCATTGGTCTACCCACTTGGTGATATGTGTGTTTATGACACTTGTCCCAGTAATACCTCAGTGTGGATTTGTGCCAAATGCATTGGCCAGGTGAAGTTATGCAGAATCATAGTGCTGTCATCATGCATGCCCTTGGTGACCTGGTTGAGGACATTGAGCAGATGCAACGGTCTTGATGTAGCCTGAACAAATCACACATGTGCTTAGTGCACAGTCAGATATTACCTGTGTCCTTTACAGAAGGTCCATGATGACTTGTTGGTCTACTTCACAGATGAGGATAATCAGGATAGGTGCATACATCACCCAGGCAGAAGTATGCATGTTGATATACATCCTTCAATTGGAACACAGGCTGATTGGAGTCTGTGTTGAAGTTTGGATCCAACTATGTCTGGGAGGTCCATGTTTTGAGTCACAATATAGGGAACCTGTGTTGTTGTCAGGGCCCATTGATTCTGTGTTGTTAGCTGTACAGAGTGCACGGATGAGCTGCCCTTCTTAGAATAAAAACTGAGTAATGTTTGCATGTATACATTGGCTGATGGCCAGTGGTGATGGGGGGGGGGTGTGATGTGTGAGACAAACTGTCAGGTAGTGGATTGTCTATTTCTTTTGTTTCAGTATGTCTGTTGGCTTTCACATACGCATCTGTGCTTATTTGTGTATTCCCCTTAACATTTCACATTTATTGTAATACATGATTTCTGAAAAGACCTCCAAATACAGATTTGGTCATTCATCACATTCCAGTGGTACTATGCACATAGTCATACAGTTGTACCAGTCTCATGTACTTAGATCAGTTGCACAACACATGCCTATATGTGTTTTATAGGCAAGCTGTGTTCGAGTGTCATGATGCCATATCAGGACACATTAGAGAGCAGTCTCATGTGTCTCATGCAGAAAATTTCCTGACACACATGCTAATAGCACACAATGGTGCTGCTCACCACCTCAATAATCCTTGGGTATAGTAACATAACTGCATGTGCAATGAATTTCACAAGGATGCAATTGAATCAAAACATGTGATACACTGGTTGTGTATATCACAGCATAACTACTTGTGCATGAGACAAGCTTTATGTGACTATGTAATCAATATGAATTTATATTGATGTCTGTCTCAAAACATTTAATGATGGTATGCAGACACATGCATACCTGTTGAAATTCGCAAGCGTCACTGTGATGGTGTAATGAGAACTGTGTAGAAGGCTGATCTGCCCACTATAACAACATGTCTTAATACACCAACAATATACAGAAAAAGTGTATCATACCATGTCAACAGTTCTCAGGAGGCATATAACTACAATTGTTTTAGACGGACCATGTAATGTAAAGTCAGCAATAGACATTAATACATTAGTTCACAACATGGACTGTAATTCCCTCTTGTAGCCATACTGTACATCCATACCTCAATATAGCACATGTCAATGTCAGTAACAAACTGGCATGTTAACTATTCATAGGGTCATAGGATATCATTAGGCTAATGTCCAAAATCACAGGAAATCCTATCCATTATTATACCATGTAAAAAATCCCTATATCTGTATTATGGAAGACAGTAAGACTATTGTGCATACATGTATAATTGTTGGATTGCATTACATCCTACCACTGTCCCTGTGGGATGTGTGCACCATGCCATGGCAGAATTAGCAATCACACATGCAGTGGTCTGGAGATGACTTGCAGAGGCTCATGGAAGAACTCTGCTTGATGATGTGTGCATGCATATTTGACATGAGGACATCATCCACTCCTCTGCTCAAAGGATGTCATGTGGCCAGAGGAAAAAAGAGGACGGTGGATGCATGGTGCTATGTGAATGGTTCACTAAGTGATAGTGAAATGAAGAGCAATTCCAAAGATCATGCAATGAACATAATGTACCACCAAAACTACACACACACACACACACACACACACACACACACACACACAGCAGTAGACTGAGCCTGATTTGAACATTACACATGTGTAGGTATGCTACATATATCTGAATGTAACGCTGCCTTATTACACTTGTCTACCAACTGAACAAACACACACATGCACCAATTGACTTCAGTGAGAACAGAACCCCCTATTTAACGATTTGAAGAGCACAGTACTTAATGTAAGTGCCATGGCACAAATGTGCCTTTTAGAGAGTCAGATGACACTTTATAACTGATGACATCAGCAGAGTCTGGTGAGAAGATGGTAATAGCAGTGTCCCACATGCTGGTGTAAAATGCTCTTCTGAATGTCAACCAAGTGAACACACATACTAGTTAACAGCAGTGAAATTGGAACCCCTACCTAAGTACAATGACTAGAGAACTAAGTATTTGACACAAGCTCCATGGCAGAAGTCTGACTTTTACAATGTTGCATCATCACTGAATATTTGAGAGAAGATGTTGGGAGGCCTGAATGAAATGGATGGCTAACCAGGTACAACTGTCAAAATATTTGTACTCAGTGGGACTGGATGATACACATTTACATTCTTCTGAGTGCATACATGTGGACCACAATGAGATTTAGAACCCCTACCTAAGTGCACCAAATAGAGAACTCGGTATTTAATGCAACCGCCATGTCACAAGTTTGACTTTTACAATGCTGTTGGACAATGTATAGTGGATAACATCATCCCTGGATGTTTGAGAGCTGTTGGGTGGCCTGTAGGAAATGATTGGGTATCCATGTTTGACTGTTAAAATATTAAAGTTCTGCATGTTACCAGATTTATGAGTGTGCAAGGTATAGTATTGACCATTGTGTTTCCAATGTGCAGGTATACTTTAAGAGACAGCTTTTCAAACTATATGCAAACAGCTGTCCACATTATTACAAGTATTAGACAATCTGAATGTGCATTGTCAGTATACAGATTTACATGGTATGTAGCAAAGCATTTTTTTATTTATTTCTGTAGTGTACTTGATATATTTTTGAAAAAGTGCTGTGAGACTAAGTTTCAAGTGCATGGATACAGATAACACATGACTACAGTATAAATATGTGTCCTGTCCTTAAAAAGTACCTTCCCTTTGGTTGCATGTGCATGTGTACTTTAATGGGATGAAAACTAAGCAGCCAGTAAACATAAGTAATACATGCTAATGTGCACTTTCCAAAGTGCACCCTTGAACAGCAAGTTTGCACTTGCAAAATATGCATTTAAGGACTCTTACTTGAAATTCAGAAATACCTATCCATACTGAGTATGGTAGACACAGCTAACAGATGCTATGGTGTTCATAAACAGCTCATATTGGAAATGTTGCTTCATAAATTGTCTAACCTTAAAAAAGTATTTACACTGCTTTCCCTGTTTCTGTGTAGTTAAGCCTCTGCTTTATTGATAAAATGATGACAGTTCTATTAGTTTCCTTACCTCCACAAAAACAGGTTAGAGAGGCACACCAGTCACCACTGTGGATACTACTGAGTGTAAGAAACGCACCTGCTGCATACTTGACTGTGGTAGCAGGTATAAGTGCACTGCGATATTTAGTTTGAGCCCAGATGACACAGGGTTCAAATCCAGCTCTATCTAATTTAAATAATTTTGAATATGTATTATTATTAATGTAATTAAATTATTCTTTATTCTACTTTAATTGTGTCTTTCCATAGCACAGTGGGTTTAAGCAGCATTGCATGGAGGAAACTGCACCATGCCATTGGATGTGAAGAGCCATTAACCGTCACGACATTGGTGTGCAATACAAAACACCACGCAAACACAGGGGACAAACAATGAAGTGCTTCACTGTAGATGTTTTACTTATGTGTGTGGTGTGCAATTCTATTTTTGACCAGATTATAGGTATTAAAATGGGGTAGATAGGAAAGTGGTGAAATGGGGTACAAGCAGGGGGAAGAACAAAGGGAAAGCAATATAGGAATGTGCAGGAGAGAGGTAGGAAAGAACCACAACTATCCACTTCTTTAACAGTGTACAATGAAAATAGGTATAGAATATTGGCTGACTTTGGACTGTCGCCTCAACAAAGAGGGGTGACAATAACACAATCATGTTGTACAGCCAATTGGACTGAATTAAGTGTGTAGAGAAGACCCATATGTGAAGTGGAGAGTTATGTATGGCATGATATATATTTTTTGGACAGGTGGGTATTGGGTAAGGCATGTAGGTATTTCTGGGTCAGGTAAGTAGGATAGGTGAGGAAGCAGATGCAAACAGGACAAACAAGATGAGACACATGGATGGTGAGGGACACAACAGGTTGGGGGACACCACGACTGAGGATAGGGAGGGGATATTGGATGCCCATGCCCATCAAACATTAGGACAGTGAGAATCAAATCCTCACCTACAGAACTGTCATCGTTGTCCCCTTTCTTCACTGGCTGTTGCAGTGCTTGATGTCTTTGTTTTTGAACCATTACAGAGAGCATCCTCTCCATCCAGAGGAGGTGTGCACCAGTGGTGCGCTACAAGACCCCATGCACCAAGCCTGGCATTTCCTGGCAGATTAAATCATTCTCAAACTTTGCCAATACTCCCAGAGGGTGCCATTGCACTAGATGCTAGGGTAAAGCTACCTGATATGGCGGGCCCAGGTAGTGCAGGGACAGCAGAGGCAGTACTGCCAGGTTGGGTCCCAGATGTGCTGAGTGTCAGTACAGGAGCCAATGGAGTGGGGCCTGCCTGAGCCACAGTGGTTGGCCTACCTCCCTGTACTGTAAAGCATTTTGTCAGTTGACAGAAACTGATGAGATCGGAAAGTTATGACCACACACATAAAAATAAAAAAGACATATAAGGGTTGGGGTAAGAGGAAAAAAGAGATAATTAGTACCATCATATGTGACATGCAATACATTAGTATACTAGAAAGAATGTATTTCTCCTTTTACATTTAAGAATACTTTTTAAGACCTACAAACTATAACTGAAGATTGCTCCAAGTAATCCTTACTATATGCATATATTGCACATATGTTTTATCAAATAATACAGATTATGTTAACAGCACAGCATGTATGCCACTTCTGTTGAAATTATTATGTAATATTTTAAATGGTTTTACTATATATTTCTTACTTGTGGTATTTGATCCCACAGCATCTGACTACAGTATTACAACTGACTCCTACAGTTGGCTTGTGCTACAGACTAAAGGATGCATGCTTGATTTTACAGTTAGGATATGCGTGCTTAATTTGCTACTACTGTATAGAAGAGCAATACTTTAGTTAAAATAATAGTTCTGTTGTGCTGTATACATACTCATTGCTTCCTTCAGTCTTTTTAAACACTCAGCATGGGTTTCCCTGCTCATTGTTATCTCCTGGTTAGCTGTAGAATGAAATAGAGAGAACAAGAGATGAGCATTATGCATACCAATCTTGCCTATATGCAACTTTCTATCAAATTTAAATTCTCTTCATCTATATACTTACACAGCTGTGGGATGTCAGCAGTCCTATACTCATCCAGATACTGGTTAAGTGTATCGTACTTGTGTCGTTTAAGGTCATTAACATGGTGCCTGCACTGCTCTCCAGTGTGTGGAATGTCAGTTGCCCTGGAGGCAGCCTTGGCCAGATTATTCCAAGCCTCATATTTGTACTGAGACCCACTATAATCCCCTGTAGCAGCCTTCAGCTGTGGCACTTTACAAGGAGTCCAATAAAAATTTTGGATTCCCCCACACTTCACCTTTGAGCCCTAAATTAGGCACTTTCTTTCTACCTCCCGACATGTCTGGTCAGGACAAACAGCAACAGTTAAGAGCATTTTCATGACTATTTGTGTTATCGCACTTAATGCTAGTGTGCAAACCCAAACAGCCATGCCAACTGACTATGTGTGACATTAAGTGGAGAGCAGCAGTACCAAACAGAGAGGAAAGCAGTTTTTGAAATTTGAAGGTTAATCTGACAGTTGGCATGACATTATGGGTTGGTTGCTGGTGTACCTGTTAGTTGATTTAACTTTGCAAACATGTATTGGGTGTATAAATTATATGATCTGACACATTTTTTTTTGTGTGGCTTTCCACACTGATAAAATTAATTTGTACAATATGGGATTCAAACCTATGCAACAGAGACAAAACATATTCATAGGTTCATAGGTCAGTACTAGGCTAACTCCACTTGTGGGACATTTTAAGCCTAACCAGTTATCCCGTTTGAGAATCAAATCCTGTACCTTGTGTTTGTAAGGTAAACACCTTAACCATTATGCCAAACCCAAACCCCCTATTCTTCCACATAGGTGATTTTTTTCATTCTTGCCACAGAAGAAATACTTGTCAGACATCCTCATTAATCATATATAAATACACATGACAGAGTGAGGGGTTCCCCTATATGTGTGTGACCCAATAAGGTCTGATTTATACATTCATGTGTATATGAGTATCACTGAAGTCTGAAGTCCATCCAAGGCCAGAAAAGATAATTATAATTACAGAAAAATAATTGTCAGCATACCCTCAGTCACACATTAATTCATATAATCTCCAGTGCTATACATGTTTATTATTTATAATTATGTTTACATTGTTTTATATTTTATAAAAGCGAGTGCACAAGCATTACTCTGGCTATGCAATTGTGTAATTGTAAAAATATAATTGCACTGATACCCACAGTTACACATGTAATACATCTCTGATATCCTGTGTATGCTCAATGCATGTGATATAGTTAGTTATTCTTATGTGTAACTATTTTTCAGCTGCTAATTTTTATATAAAGTAAAGTGGATTATCCTTAAGAAAAGTTTGGGATTAGCTGGATTAGAACCCATGCTCACCTGTGCTATAACCCTTAACTTACAACTGCTGTCACAGGAACAACTTGGCAGCAGCTGTATATTTTCAGATTCATTATTTGTACGTATGTTAATTGCTGCACAAACCTGCCTAGCATATTTCTGTGGTGGCAAACCATACAGGATACAATGTATCAATTTTGAAATTCTCTACTGTCTACTTGTTGTCTACAGGTCTTCTGGACCTGTAGTTGTTGTGGGGGATTGCTGGCCATCGCCCAATGCTACTTTTCAGGTTTACACTATGGTAAGCAAAAGATGGAGCAATGTATCCATTTTGAAACTGACTACTGTCTGCTTCTGGTGTGGGCCATTAGATCATGTTTTCATGAAGGTATGCAATGCACATTCATGACAGGCAAGGCTCACGTTGTTTTATCATTTGTATAAGTCTTTATTAGGTTTATTCCTTTAAAGACAAATGTGGGACTTGAACCATGAGCTACAGATTATTAGTTTATCATGTTTATCAGGTGTGCTACACACACAAATATTAATATTATACAAAAAACATAAACAACATTACAAAATCACTTTTAGCACACATTACAGATTTTCACGTCAGAATTTGAACTCTCACACTAATGAACCTACAAAACACATTAATGGTGTATTATCCCTCTTTGCCACAGAAACAACTTTGCAACAGGAATGCAATTAATTGTGCATACAAGCAAGTCCCATTTCATCCACAGTATTAACAAGACATATAACACTTGTACCCTCTCAGTTGTCTACGCATGTGTTAATTACATATTTAGTGTTGATGATTGATATCCCACTTTTTGTAATTGCAATTTCAGTGAATTCCAGAGTTTATAGATGCATTTGCATCCAAAATATATGCATTCAATCTGCTATCTGATCCTTGCAGTGTGGACAGTATGGTAATTTTGTTGCATTGAATTTGTGTAGTAATGCAGGTGTGAGATATGCATTATTTATCATAAGCTGTGTGTACAACAGTTTTTTTAGGGCTATGCTTTTCAGTGTTAGGTTAATTGCATTTTGTATCTGGTGGTTGTCCAAGGATGGTTGTATTTTCCTCCTATAGTTAGAGAAAAGGAGGTCTTTCTGGAATTGGATTTCCCCTATCATTTTGTATGAGTTTGTTATAGTTTTCTTTGTCATGAGGATAGTCTCCCAGAGCAGAGTACATTTTTCTATGTCACTACTGGGTATGGTAAGGTTTTGGAGGTATTTGGAACACATCTCTTTGATTTGTCTACGCATTATGATGTAAGACTTAGGTAGATTCAGATTATTTCTCATTTCTTGGATAGTACAATTAAGTAGTGGGTAGATATCTTCTATTATTTTTTCTTTTAATTGGGGAAAGGAATCTAAATCTACCATCTTCTTATTTATTTTTAAATTAGGATTTTTATGGAGGGGTTGTAATGTTATCAGAGCTTGCCCCAGGTTTAAGGAATGAAACAGTTTTTATGTTATGTTTATAGAATGTTTTAGAGGGTCTATAATTTTGTGCGCTTGTAGATCTTTTTTGTTCAAAAAGGGAAGTACTTTGGGATTGATGCCTAGTGATTTGATGTATCTGTAGTATATTATCACCCATGGCGGTGACCAAGTTTTTGCTGACGGGTTATACTCTGCTATTCTCAGTATTCTGTTAGTGTGGATAATAGAGTAATAAGTTTTAAAATCTGGTAGGGTCAGGCCCCCTTTGCTCTTGGGGAGTGTTTGTTTCTGGTACGAGATTCTGATCTTTTTAGGATCCCATATAAATTTTGCTAGGGAGGTATGAATTTGTTTAAAGAATTTATTATGTATAGGTATTTGTGATGTCATAAATATATATGGTAGCCTAGGTAGTATATTCATTTTAATTACTGAGACTTTGGCCAGAAATGGAAGCTTAAGATTGTTCCACCTTGTACAGTCTTGTATAATGCTTTGCCATTTAAGAGTTATGTTATGTTGGTAGAATTCCTTATTGTTTTGAAAAAAAGTGATTCCCAGGTATTTAATTTCATCCTTTATTTTTATGGTGTCTAAAAGTGGTATCAATGAAATAAGCCTGTTTGGCCTCAAGTGGAAGATATAAGTTTTATTAATGTTTAGTTTGTAATTAGACATATAGGAAAATTGTTCAATTGCGTTTATTATTTTGGTCATATCGGAGTTTGGTGTAGTGAACTATATATTTAAATCATCTGCGAAAGCGAAAAGATATATTCTGAGGTTATGTATTGAGGGGGATTATGGTAAGCATTTTGTTTAATATATAAAAACAGTGGTTCTAGGTATAAGTTAAATAAAAAAGACGATAGTGGGCATCCTTGCCTTGTTCCATTTTTTATCAAAATTGTATTTGACCATGTTTTATTTATATTAAGAGATGTATAGGGCTTACTACAGAGAATTTGAATAATCTGTACAAAGTTGTTAGGTATGTCAAAATAAGGTAATGTTTGAAGTAAGAATTCTAGGTTGGCCCTATCAAATGCCTTGTGGGCATCTACTACCATTGCGTAAATGTTAATGTTCTTCTGATTTGCAAAATATATCAATGCATCCAATGTTAGCGTGTCATCACTGGTCTGTCTATGTGGTATGAACCTTGATTGTTCTGGAGAAATGATTTTCTCTATTAGGTTTTTTAATCTGTTTGTGAGTATCAAAGTTAGGATCTTTGTATCTATATTTAAAAGGGAGATGGGTCTATAACTTTCTGGGTTTTTGGGATCTGCATGTTCTTTTAATATGAAAATAGTTTTGGAGGCGTTAAAGTGAATATCATTTATGTTATTATTTATTATATAGTTCACCACATGATATAGTACTTTAGCAATAAGGGGAGTGAAAGATTTGTAAAACTCTAAAGTAAGTCCATCTGGTCCGGGAGGCCTTGTGTGATTTCAAATGTTTAATTGTTGTGATTATCTCGTTAATAGAAATATGTTCCATTAATTTTTTTTGTCTTCTAAGTTTAGTTTAGGAAATTTTAATTTTTGAAGAAAAAAAAGTCCTTTCTTCCCTAGAGGCTTGTAATGTCTGTTCTCCATATATTTGAGAATATATTTGCTTGAATACTTTGATAATTTCTTCATTTCTTATATAGTTTTTGTCACTGTAATTTATTTCTACTATATTTGAGGTGGTTTTGTGTTGTAAAATAATTCTGGTCAAAGCTCTAGACGGAATTTGTGCTTCTTCTGCATAATTGGCTAACCTTCTTGCCTCATAAAAAGATAGATTTCTGTTCTCTAACGTATACAAGTCTCTTTGTGTTTTTAGGAGATCAATTTCTGTTTGATTATTAGGGTTATTTAGTAATTCTTTTTCAAGTTGTTCTATCTTCTCTTTCAAGATGTGTTCTTTTAGTTGTATTTTTTATAATATGCTGCTTTTTTGATGAGTATTCCTCTGATTTGTGCTTTGGCCGCCACCCATTCTATGTCCATTGGGACTTGTGAGGTGGGGACATTTACAAGGGATGTTTTTAATATGTCCTCAATTTATTTTATTATATCTGTTTTGGTAAGCAAATTAAGATTTAATGACCAGTTGTGACCTCTATCTGCTAGGTACCGTCTTTTGTCCCAGCTGATATTCAATGTAACTTTGGAGTGGTCCGAGAAAAATCTGGTGTGTATGACTATTAAGGGATCTATGTTTATAAATATGTCTGAGATTAAAATGTAGTCTATTCTCGACTACATCTTGTGGCATTGGGAATAGAATGTGAACCTCATGGTTGTATTGTCATTATTCCCATACTTGAAGGGGTCATACAGTTTAAAATCTTGTTTAAATTCATTTAGAGCTATTGTAGCTTGTTTATTATGAGATTTGCCCAGGTTAGATTTGTCCTTTTCTGGGTTTTGATATGTGCTCCAGTCACCTCCAATTATTATATAGTGATTTTTAATTTGGTTTTAAGATTGGGTAAAGTGACAGTATAAAGTGATGTTGGTTGTTACAGGGTGCATATATATTAAGTACCATTATAGGATTTGGTAATACTAGGTTGGTGAAAGTTACATAACACCACCTTCCCTCTTTATCACTCTTAGTTTCAAGTATTTTATCTTGAAATTGATTTTTAATTATTATGGCCACACCAACACTGTTAGTCTTACCCTCTGATGCTATAATTTGCCTTATCCACTTCTTTTTACCAATATCTGACCATTGCTCTGTAGTTAAATGTGTTTCTTGTATCAATGTAAGATTGGGTTTGGATTTCAAGGTAAGGTGCAGAAACTATTTCCTTTTTTCTTTATTTTGGAGTCCTTTAATGTTCCATGTCTCAGTTTCCCACATTTATGTGTTAAAAATGTTTGTTTTGCCTGAAGTATGTGTTAACTTGTATTTATGAGTTTGTATGTGTTGCTGTAGAGTATTTTTTGAAAGCATCAAACTATTCCTGTCCCCTTCCTGTGCCTAACCGCCATATCCCTGGACACAGAATAACTGGGAGAATATAATGAGAATTTGTTGTATACTATAAATTTCCCTCTGTTTTTAAGTTTTGTATTCTCTTTGTGTGTAGGTATAAAACATGGTATCCCCCTTACATTACTATATACAACACGGACAAAGCTTACCAAACTAGTTCCCTAAAAAAGCACTGCTACATCATATCCCTAGTCTCTTGCTATAACCTATATACAGTTATAGTAATGTGTAAAGATAGCTTATAACTTTTTTGTTTATGACTTAATCCTTCTGATAAAACATTCTGTAAACAGCATGTTAGTATTCAAATCCTCGGTTAGATAAAACAAGATACAGAACAATATACTATGCCTTTTAAACCAGGGTTGTCCTTTGTAAACAGCGTGTTAGTATTCAAATCCTCGGTTAGATAAAACAAGATGCACAACAATATAGCATGCCTTTTAAACCAGGGTTGTCCCAGTCACCTATTTACAATATACCATGCCTTTTATACCAGGGTTGTTCTGGTCACATATTTACAGTATACCATGCCTTTTAAACCAGGGTTGTCCTGGTCACATATTTACAATATACCATGCCTTTTAAACCAGGGTTGTCCTTGTCACATATTTACAATATACCATGCCTTTTAAACCAGGGTTGTCCTGGTCACATATTTACAATATACCATGCCTTTTAAACCAGGGTTGTTCTGGTTACATATTTACAATATACCATGCCTTTTAAACCAGGGTTGTCCTGGTCACATATTTACAATATACCGTGCCTTTTAAACCAGGGTTGTTCTGGTCACATATTTACAATATACCATGCCTTTTAAACCAGGGTTGTCCTGGTCACATATTTACAATACACTATGCCTTTTAAACCACGGTTGTCCTGGTCACATATTTACAATATACCATGCCTTTTAAACGAGGGTTGTCCTGGTCACATATTTACAATATACCATGCCTTTTAAACCAGGGTTGTCCTGGTCACATATTTGCAATATACCATGCCTTTTAAACCAGGGTTGTCCTGGTAACATATTTACAATATACCATGCCTTTTAAACCAGGGTGGTCCAGGTCACATATTTACAATATACCATGCCTTTTAAACCAGGGTTGTCCTGGTCACATATTTACAATATACCATGCCTTTTAAACCACGGTTGTCCTGGTCACATATTTACAATATACCATGCCTTTTAAACCAGGGTGGTCCTGGTCACATATTTCTTCTTCCTAGATTTCTCTTTCCCAATTTCTGTCTGTTATACTAAAGAACATCCTTATTTTAGTTGTTATACAGATTGGGCAGTGCAGTGGTGCAGCGGTTAATGCTGTCACCTCACAGCAAGAGGTTCTCTTGTTCGATTCTCAGCTGGTGTGCCTTTTATGCAGAGTTTGCATGTTCTCCCTGCATTCGTGGGGGTTTCCTCTGGTTTCCTCCCACATTCTAAAGACATGCTTCTGGAGCATTTCTCCCTGGGCCTCCACTGAAAAGAGGATCTGTGGAACCTAGTTGGACTTTCCTGGTCAACAAATGTTAAATAAATAAAATAAATAAATATTGTAACAGCCTGATATGCACACAAATTATGTTATTGGCACCTATAGATAGAAGCAATAATGTGAGGCAAAGAGAGAAAAAAATGTTTTCAAGCTTACATATTTTGTTATAGTCTACATAGTCAAGTTATAATTATGCTTTCTGCAGTTAAACAAAAAGAAAAAAGTCTACATTAGTATGATCAGGTATTCTCTCTTTTCTAAAGTGTTTTTATTGTCATTCTCTCAGTTATCTTACTCAGATAACAGTATTTCTGTCATACAGCCTTTAAGTAAGCAGATTCAGACAGTCTCACATCCAATAGTTAAGGCTGGATTCTGCATACTTAGTCATAATAAGAGAGTTAAAGCCTCAGTGATTGTTATAATGAAACAGTACCTTAGACATCAGATTCTTGCTATGCAGGTTTCTGGTCATCTTCTCAGTTAGGTTTTATCTTTTTAGTTGGTTTTAATCGATTTTTGCATTTCTAAGGCAATCTTCATTTCCTAGCCTTGCTGTGTCTTCATTTCAGGTCATTTTGGATTTGTAATGGAGCATTTTCAGCTCAAAGGTGGAATGAATTTACATACCAGAGTCCCAGGAAGTGGTGCTCATTCATAAGGCATGCATCGGAAACAGCAGTTGTATTTTAGTTCCTACCTGGTTTTCTTTTGCATTTCCTGTGTTCCTCATGGCTCTCATCATCATTTTAAGGGTCTAGGATGCAAGGGGAGGCTCTCAGATTTGGCATCCTATCCAAAATGCTTGCAATTCAGCCAATTTTTCACTCAAGTCGTTTTCAGTTTCTGGATGTTTTATTTCATTTCTGAAGGTGGAATCTGCTCAAAAATGGCTAGAAATGTCTGTTTTGCTTTTTTGAGGTCAGCAACCATGCATTTAACCTCTTTTACAGTGAAAGTGAGAAAGTTTGGGAATTTCATCTGGGATTTAATTTTCTTTTCTATCAGAAACTTACAGTATGGAGACATAAGTTGTCTTGCCTGCCTTATCTGGATGGGCAGGTCTTGATCCAAGGAAATTTTCTTACCATTCCAGGTGAGTGTCCCTTTCTTTTTAGCTGCAAAAAATATTTTATTTACATCCTGATAGTTTAAGATTTTAATATAGACAGGTCTTGGTCTCAGGGGAGACTGCATTTCTCTCAGGGCTCTATGAGCTCTCTCTATTATCACATGTTGTGTTTCTTCAGGATCATCTAGCAGGGATTTAAAGATGTTTTAATAGTTGGTATTAAGTTGTTATGAGTCACACTTTCAGGTATTCCCTTTATGATAATATTGTTTCTCCGAGCTCTTCCTTCAAGGACTATTATTTTTGCTTGTATGCTTTTCAGCTCTTTGTCATGGGAATCAGTTCTCTGCACTATAGAGTCCATTTTTATTTCATTTTCAAGTATTTTTGCCTCTGATTTTTCAACTCTGGTTAATATTTGATTAAGTGAATCTCCGAATGTTTGAAACTGTAAGGTTAGATCCTGTATTGCTTGCTGCATAGGTAGTAAGACTGTTTTAATGTCTTCCAGGCTAGCTGCCTGGTCTGTCCTGGTTTTACCTGTAGATTTAATATTATCTGGTTGTTTATTTGTTTTTTGTCTTTTTGGAGTTGTATCCTCATCTGGTGAGGTTAGGACTGAGAATTTGGTCTTAGTTGTCAAAGTCTCCATATTATTTTCTTATTTCGACATCTTGCAGCTAGGGGAGTTTTCAGATTTTATGCGTAACAGCAGGGCCTCAGTATCACATGGTTCCAGTTGTCTGACAAAATCTTGGTTAATCCTGTCATTTTTAAAAGGAATATGTTGCCATTTTAATTAAAAATGAAAACACAGAACCAATAAATCAGTCACGAATGGCAAAGGCAAAAGTGAATCTGGAAACCTCAGATGCGACAATAAATGCTGGATCCAAAAAATAGCGTACAAATCTCTTTAATACACGCTTTCATCTCACGACTTCATCAGAATACATTCACTTCCACACATCCTATTGTTTAAATACACAACTAATTAAACAATTATCATGCTCATTAAAATTATTAATTTAAAAACAAATTTGTTAAAACAACAGTACCTAACTACCAAATAAATGGAACACATCACATTTCTTGTTTATTCCTAATTTCCTATATTTTAAAAAACATCTAACATTAATTGCTTCATTTAAACCAGGAAACTTATCAGAATTTAATCTTACTTGCCATATTGTTTCCCTCTGTTCCAAATAATTTTTAAAATCACCAGCTCTATTGTCAGGTTCACATATTTCTAACACAGAAAATACAAATTTCTTAAAACTAGGACACATTGTAGAATGCTTGTATAAAGCATTCTTGTCATCCTTGCATTTTATACTATATAAATGTTCTTTGATACGGGTGCCTAAACTACGCATCGTCATTCCTATATAAAAGGTGGGGCATGCTGTACACATGCCTACATATACCACCCCACATGAATTACAATTTGCAAAACTTGGAACTTCAAGTATTCTTTCACTGTTAGCTATAGAAATACTAGAACCTACCGAAATAAATCGGCAGATTTTGCAGTCTTGACAACAAAACATACCTTTTCTATTAGTGATAACTTTCCTAGATTCATAATTATTATATTCTAACATTTTCTTAAAATTATTAGAATTCCTAAACACAAAACAAGGTTTATTCCCCAAAATTTGTGTAATGTCATGATTGCCCTGAATAATTCTCCAATTTTTTGTAAGTATCGATGTTATCTCGTCCATATCCCCACTGATGTCAAATGAACACATTACCTCAGTATTTAAACATATAGTTTTAGAATGTTTTATTATATTTTCATTAATAGAATCATTTAATATGGCTGGGAATTGGGACTGATGTTTACTAAAAATTTCATTCCCATTGGTAATTAAAACATTAACATCATAATCCCTATCTATAAATAAAGAGGTTATAAAATGAAATTCCTTAATTAAATCTTCACTTTTACTAGTCATTCGGCTTGCTCTTATAAATTGGCCTCTCGGGATATTTTTGATTATATGTTTTGGATGATTACTATTATAATGTAAATATCCATTAGTAAAAGTATGTTTCCTATGAATTTTGCTGTGAAACCTATTCTCATTAAGATCCCACCACAAACAAATGTCCAGGAAATTCACCATCAGCCCAACATCACCTAATGTGAATTTTAAAAAGTCTGAATTTTCATTAATTTTTGATAGAAATGTTTTAACCGTAGAAACATCACCTTCAATTATGAAAATTAAATCGTCGATAAATCTACAATAGAAATCAATATGAAATTCCTCTTTTATCACTGTTAATACCTCTGACTCCCACCATGCCATGACTATATTAGCAAATGAAGGGGCAGCAGATGACCCCATGGCTATTCCTCTTTTCTGCCTATAATACTGGTTATTAAACATAAAGAAGTTGTTTTCCAACACAACTTCTAGGAATCCACAAACAGTTGAAATTATATCATTAAAAAATAATTTTCTTCCAACTAAGTAACTGCGTACTGCTTCAATTCCATCAACATGTGGAATACATGTATACAGTGATGTTACATCCAAAGTAAAAATAATACATTTCTTGGGATCAAAATTCTTATTTTTAGCATAATTTTTAACTTTTTCCAAAAAATGCCAAGAATCTTTTACAAAAGATGGAGTATCACATAACGTAGGTCCTAATAAGGCATCAATAACCAAAGGAATACCCTCGATAATAGAATGAGGGGATGACACCACAGGTCTAAAAGGGGGGTTTTTGGAATCTTTATGTATTTTTGGGATTCCAAAAATCACCCCTATTTTAGGTTGCTGTACTGAACAAAAATTATATAAATCTGTATTAATATAACCAGACATGAGTGCATCATATAAATATGAATCAATAAATCTAAATTGTTTATAAATATCAAATAAACTTATTTGCTGATATTCATCCTGATTATTTAAAATTTCTAGCATATTAGTCTGATATACTTTTTGCTCCATAACAACTATATTGGAGCCCTTATCACTTTTCATAAATCTTAAAGTACTTCTTAAAGTTTTAAGATGCTCCAGGGCCCTTCTTTCTTCTTTACTTAAATTATCATTATTATTCCTTTTACTATTTAACAACTTATTAATATCCTCAATACATACTTGTTCAAACATTTCAATGGTATGATGTAACCTAGGTGAAAAAGTTGAAGGTTTAACTAAAGCCTTATCAGATTGGGGAACATCATGCAATAAGTATGTTAAATTCAAGTTTCTAACAAACTTTTTTACATCTATTACAGTTTTGCTGTAATTTGCCTTACAATAGGGAACAAAATTAAAACCATACTTTAACACTTTTAATTCTTCATTAGAAAAAACATGTTCAGTTAAATTTATAACATTAAAACAATCAATATCACTCATCATGCTTCGTCCCCCGATGAATTCGACCCCAAAAAAGTACGGCTACGAGTCAAAACAGTTGACTTATTGCCATTACTAAATTGATTTCTTTTTGTCATTAAAGCTTCATTAATGGTCTTTTGTTTGACACTGTTCACTTGTTGGACATTAGCTGGTGATAACCCAGTTACAAATGTCCTTTGCTGTTTAGTAACAGAATCACAGTTACTACTACTTTGACTGTTATCACCTGGAATATCAGTTCTTGCTGTATTTAGGACCATGTTAACTTTCCTTCCTTCATTACTAACTTCTTTGTTCTCAGTGCATAATTTTGCTCCAGCATCAGAAGTAGCAACAACCTCACTAAAAGAACGCTGATTGACTTTTTCTTTTACATGCATTTTATTCTCAGTAAAATTATTACCCCTAATATTGAGAGCAAAATTATTATATGCAGTCTTGTTTTTATATGCAGTCATGTCCCGTGCCAACTTAGAATGTTTCCTATTAATAACCTCTATAGCATGTGTGTTCACCTCATGCGATAGAGCATTGAACAGTGATTCAAATTTTTCAACCGCTAACTTACTTTTAACGTTAGCCTCAATGTCATTCATTTCTGTTCTTAATAGCTCCATTTTTTGTTTGTTATTATCACTTAACAGTTTTAAAAAGTTTAGTCCCGCTTGATTGAAAAACGACACCAAAGTCTCAAACATAGGATTCCCCAAGCCAACCCCGTTGGGGCACTTGAAGAACCATAAACCTTTCGGAACAATACCCAGCTCAATGCATTTTAAAAAGTAGCAATTTTCAAGCTGCAATGATTTATACCTTTTCAATAGCTTTAAGAGTTGTTCCCATTGCGATGCTATCGAACCATAACTGCCATTGTCAGCCACATTCTTTAAGTTGTTAAATGGGTTATCATTCCCCCCTAACAGCTGTTCACAGCATGCCCCTGCTGTGCTACAGACAGGAAAATGCAAACGTTTACTCTTTGCTCCTCGTCCGTTGCTTTCCAATGTTGGACTTCCGAGGTCAATCACGGTGTCCTCCTCATGAAACGATGCTACGGGACTAGAGGTATGACCAACTGCCTCGCGTCTGTTGCTTTTAGTAATTAAAAATTTTAAAGAAGCTTGTATGTCCATTAATGTTGTTAGAAGAACGTTGTTCACATTATCCCCCATTGCCGAGGGTGTAGGGTGTATAGACAGATTGAGCAAAGACTCATCTGCAACTTCCACCATGCCACGCCACAAGATTCACAAATAAATCAAAAATGAAAACACAGAACCAATAAATCAGTCACGAATGGCAAAGGCAAAAGTGAATCTGGAAACCTCAGATGCGACAATAAATGCTGGATCCAAAAAATAGCGTACAAATCTCTTTAATACACGCTTTCATCTCACGACTTCATCAGAATACATTCACTTCCACACATCCTATTGTTTAAATACACAACTAATTAAACAATTATCATGCTCATTAAAATTATTGTTCGATTCTCAGCTGGGGTGCCTTTTATGCAGAGTTTGCATGTTCTCCCTTCATTCGTGTGGGTTTCCTCTGGTTTCCTCCCACATTCTAAAGACATGCTTCTGGAGCATTTCTCCCTGGGCCTCCACTGAAAAGAGGATCTGTGGAACCTAGTTGGACTTTCCTGGTCAACAAATGTTAAATAAATAAAATAAATAAATATTGTAACAGCCTGATATGCACACAAATTATGTTATTGGCACCTATAGATAGAAGCAATAATGTGAGGCAAAGAGAGAAAAAAATGTTTTCAAGCTTATATATTTTGTTATAGTCTACATAGTCAAGTTATAATTATGCTTTCTGCAGTTAAACAAAAAGAAAAAAGTCTACATTAGTATGATCAGGTATTCTCTCTAGTGTTTTTATTGTCATTCTCTCAGTTATCTTACTCAGATAACAGTATTTCTTTCATACAGCCTTTAAGTAAGCAGATTCAGACAGTCTCACATCCAATAGTTAAGGCTGGATTCTGCATACTTAGTCATAATAAGAGAGTCAAAGCCTCAGTGATTGTTATAATGAAACAGTACCTTAGACATCAGATTCTTGCTATGCAGGTTTCTGGTCATCTTCTCAGTTAGGTTTTATCTTTTTAGTTGGTTTTAATCGATTTTTGCATTTCTAAGGCAATCTTCATTTCCTAGCCTTGCTGTGTCTTCATTTCAGGTCATTTTGGATTTGTAATGGAGCATTTTCAGCTCAAAGGTGGAATGAATTTACATACCAGAGTCCCAGGAAGTGGTGCTCATTCATAAGGCATGCATCGGAAACGGCAGTTGTATTTTAGTTCCTACCTGGTTTTCTTTTGCATTTCCTGTGTTCCTCATGGCTCTCATCATCATTTTAAGGGTCTAGGATGCAAGGGGAGGCTCTCAGATTTGGCATCCTATCCAAAATGCTTGCAATTCAGCCAATTTTTCACTCAAGTCGTTTTCAGTTTCTGGATGTTTTATTTCATTTTCTGAAGGTGGAATCTACTCAGAAATGGCTAGAAATGTCTGTGTTGCTTTTTTGAGGTCAGCAACCATGCATTTAACCTCTTTTACAGTGAAAGTGAGAAAGTTTGGGAATTTCATCTGGGATTTAATTTTCTTTTCTATCAGAAACTTACAGTATGGAGACATAAGTTGTCTTGCCTGCCTTATCTGGATGGGCAGGTCTTGATCCAAGGAAATTTTCTTACCATTCCAGGTGAGTGTCCCTTTCTTTTTAGCTGCAAAAAGTATTTTATTTACATCCTGATAGTTTAAGATTTTAATATAGACAGGTCTTGGTCTCAGGGGAGACTGCATTTCTCTCAGGGCTCTATGAGCTCTCTCTATTATCACATGTTGTGTTTCTTCAGGATCATCTAGCAGGGATTTAAAGATGTTTTAATAGTTGGTATTAAGTTGTTATGAGTCACACTTTCAGGTATTCCCTTTATGATAATATTGTTTCTCCGAGCTCTTCCTTCAAGGACTATTATTTTTGCTTGTATGCTTTTCAGCTCTTTGTCATGGGAATCAGTTCTCTGCACTATAGAGTCCATTTTTATTTCATTTTCAAGTATTTTTGCCTCTGATTTTTCAACTCTGGTTAATATTTGATTAAGTGAATCTCCGAATGTTTGAAACTGTAAGGTTAGATCCTGTATTGCTTGCTGCATAGGTAGTAAGACTGTTTTAATGTCTTCCAGGCTAGCTGTCTGGTCTGTCCTGGTTTTACCTGTAGATTTAATATTATCTGGTTGTTTATTTGTTTTTTGTCTTTTTGGAGTTGTATCCTCATCTGGTGAGGTTAGGACTGAGAATTTGGTCTTAGTTGTCAAAGTCTCCATATTATTTTCTTATTTCGACATCTTGCAGCTAGGGGAGTTTTCAGATTTTATGCGTAACAGCAGGGCCTCAGTATCACATGGTTCCAGTTGTCTGACAAAATCTTGGTTAATCCTGTCATTTTTAAAAGGAATATGTTGCCATTTTCCCTTTCTTTGATTGCTGTTTGTCATCAGAAATAGATATTTAGTCTTATTTCTGTGTTTTTTGTGTACTACGTTGTCTTCTGGATTTATTTAATCCTGGGTATTTCAGAGAGCTATATATTAGCAGTGATCACAGAACAGTGGCCATCTTGAACTCAAAGCTTGCTACAATTACTTCTACACTTTGTAAGTAAATCGAGGCTGACACACCCACTACAGGAATTGTTCCTTCTTCCTCCCACTAATCATTCACAGTTGCAATGCATTAGCAGCAAATTATTGAGGTACTGCCTACACTATATTTACATCTGCTACACAAAGGCAAAAGTTTGGGATTCAGCAATTCTAATAAGTTCACACCTCATTTGCATCTTCACCATGCTCAGAGGCATGAGTCTACACCATAACATGGTAACTGTGTAGCTAGGGAACTTGAAGGTGAGAGTACCTGTGTATTTGTAGAACACAGAGGATTGAGATTCCTTTAGATCTATCTGCACATAAGGCTGCTGATGTTGCTATTGTATGCTTGAATGTTTCAGGTACATGCTAGATTTGTTCACGTTACAAAGAAACATGGTTTCTTTCTCTAGTGTATTGAAAATGAAATATATTAATTCACTTTAGTCTGTAATATTAACTGGGAGTCAGTGTAAGTTTCATTTGTAATAGGATTGTTTAATGAAATGGATATGTGACTAATACAAATTTTTTGATTCTCAATCTGATTTTTATGCTGCACTATTCATCATTAATTAACTTATTAATGATGATGTATGGATAGGGGAGGGGGATTTGGTAATATAAAATTATTGTGGGATAGTATGTTTTTATCTCAGATGGAGTCCTGTTTATTGCTTTAGGAAAAAAAAGTTCTTAGATCATGTATACAATAAATCCATTTGATGTTTTTACAGTGCTGGAGTATGGTGTTCTTTACAATAATGTAATCTTTTAGATATCTCACGATTGCTTCCATAGTTAGTGATTCTTGTTGGCACGAGCTGGCTTTTTGGTCAGGTTGGTGTATAATTTGAAAGTTTGATTTAGTGTGAGAGTTACAGTAAATGAGTGGTATAGAAGTTTTTTTGGGGCCTCAACACTGAGGAACCTTTTGTAGTCCTTAACTTTGGTTGGGCAGGCCACCACTAGGGGGATTGCAAGTTGACATAGCTAGTTACAAAAGTATAATGTCAACATCAGTAAAAGTCAGAGAAACTCATTTATGTTGTATATACCCTTTGGAGAACGTGTTAGGGAATGCAAAGAATGCTTTCAAGAAAGACTTGGAAAAGCTACAGATGGTAAACATTTACCAATAATTGTCAACCAGCTTCAAGAGTTGAAATTTACTGCCAGAGATAAATTACAGTTGCATCTTCTCATTGATGTAATTATGACCGGATGACTATATGCTGTGAAACAAGTGCATCCATTGGTTAAGCAATATTTTTTCTGTCAGACATGAACTGTCATAGATGTTGGAACTTATGTTCAAAAATGACACAATGATTATACTCACCCTGCTGAGAACTTAGATGCTATTACAGCTGCATTGGTATCATCTAGTTAGGTCAAACTGCAAATAAAGGGCTAAACATGTTACATACTTCCCTAATATGTTCAGACACATTTAAGAAATGGTGCAAGAGTCTGTTCTCTATGTTAAGAAATCAAAACCATAAGGATGTCTTAATTTCACATAAAATAATTTTTATTACCGTGGCTGAAAGTAGATATTTACTTGTTTCAATGATGCAATGTCAGTTTCTTAATTTGTATTATTTAGTACTTCCAAGCTCAAACAGTGGCTAAACTGAAGGGCACTACTGTGCATTCTATATTCACTGTATTTAAAGCAGCATTTACTAGACATGGCTTTTCACGACAGATTATGTTTAACAATTTGTCCACGGCTTCCACGTCAAGGGTCTAAACATTTTGCCAGAGAATGGGAGCCCACACATATCATTTCTATTCTAAGATAAGCAAAGAAGAATGCCCAGGTAAAAAAAAAAATAATGTAACTGACTGCCAAATGTATTCTAAAAAAACACTGTTATCTAGAACATAGAAACAAACCATTCCAAGTTATGGCAATGTGGCAAAATCAGTTTTTTTTTTTTTTTTATTTATGATTAAAAGCCTAGATCTACCTGAATCCAGTCATGGTAAAATTACTCTTCTGAGTGTTGATGGATTATAATGGTACAATATGGATATGCCTAGTGACTGCAGTTACTGTACATACCATAGTGCACTAATGCATCATTCAGTCAAGTTTCAAGAATGTACACATTTCATATATGGAGTCATTGAAATAGTATTTCTTGAACTGTATTAGTCCCATGACCCACTAGTAGCAGTTATGGTGTACATAATATCAGTACAATGTACAATTGTGAATACTTTTTAACAGAAAGGGTATTCTTTCTTTTAAGAAAAGTGAGGAAGTCATATACTATGGGATGTATTGTATCTTTAACAGTGCATGTAAGTCTGGGATGTAAGTCACATGACAACACTGGGTTCATAGTAAAAACACTGTATGCACCACCTCATATTCTGTGTTAGTACATATCATCCTAATCTGTTAACTAAGGGCTTTCTCTTGCAGATCTGCCACTGTCCTAGTAGCTGAGAAGAGCTAAACTGACATATATGATATTAAATGAATAACTGTTTTTGTTTCATGTCAATTCTATAGAATGAAGTGCTGATTGTTTTTAGCATTTACATGTGTGTTATTTGTAGTTCTTCTATAAAAGATCATACTCTTTGGATACACTTTGTTTTCGATTACAGTAGAATAGCAAGCAAATATTTTTACTATGAACTTACTTTTGAAATGTTGCGAAAATCTGAACAGATAAAAAACATGAAGGTTTTTAATCACATTTTAGCCATATCTAAGTTTTTAAAGGGTAATGCAAATGGTGCATCAATACATTTGTGTTCTTGTTTATTTATTGCCTGGATTGGCCCAGTGGAAAAATGCTGTCAAATATTTCCAGATGAGCCAAGATAATGTACCATAACTTAGTAAATTACAGGACAGGTAATTATATACTACAGTATGTAAATATTCAGGTTACCGGCATTACACAGTGTTGGCTGACATAAAATATAATGCCTGCAGTTTAACACAATGTTTTCAGAGTATCTGCACTGAATTAATGCCAGCCATAGTAACATTAACTAATTCATTAATTTTACAATAGCCACTTGAAGGCCTTGAGATTCAAGAGAGATCTGAATCATATCTATATGTACTGTGAGTGACCTTACTTTAGAAGACTATAACAAAATGCATTTATTTTTTGTAGACATCCCATAGGTGTGTGGCAGAACTGATGTGAGTAGTTGGTACTAAGAAAATAATGAAAAGCAATGTGCATAGCAGAGGAAACAATCCTGGATGGGACACCACTTCATCACAGAAAGCATGTGCACCCCCCCAGCCACACATACACAGGCACACCCACATGCACAAACGCGCACACACACACACACACACACACACACACACACACACACACACACACACACACACACATGCACACACACATACACACACACACACACATACACACACACACACACACACACACATGCGTGCACACACACACACACACACACACACACACACACACACACACACACACACACACACACACGCACGCACACACACACACACTTATCCACATATATATATACAAACGGGTCCTCTTCAAAACATTTAAAACGCATAACATCTAATTTCATAACATTGAGACCAGAACATCTAAAACCCATAACATTGAATTTCATAACATCTAACAGTACAAATCACATGAAAATAACATCCCCTCCACATATAATGACACCAAACTACCAAGCACACTTTTTACTACATTTCTGTAGGGGGGCTTGATACAGTGGTGTTAGGAAATTAACTATTTCCCACTGTAGTGTGATCTTGTTTTTGGTATATTTCATTTACAGGGAGGTGTGGTGAAGAGCACCCCACATGGGGGGGGGGGTGCAGGGGAGCTTGCCTCCCTGCAGAAACATAGTAAAAAGTGTGTTTCGTAGTTTGGTGTCATTATATGTGGAGGAGATGTTATTTTCTTGTGATTTGTAGTGTTAGATGTTGTGAAATTCGATGTTATGAGTTTTAGATGTTTTGGGTTTTAGATGTTCTGGTCTCAGTGTTATGAAATTAGATGTTATTGGTTTTAGATGTTTCAAAGTAGACCCGTACAAACATATCCTTTTAAGCAATTTTTAAAGATACCAGAGTTCACCTATCTGCTTGTCTAGGGACTGTGATAGAAATCATAATGTCCAGACAATAGAACCAACACAGTCAGAGGGCAAGCATGCAGGCCTTGCCATGGTAGTAACCAGGGAGTGCTGCTATTAAAAACTGACCAGTACAACACTGCATGTCACTGTAACAGTAATTGGACTGCAAGTATTGTACAGATAGTAGATTTGATTCCATTATTAAACGGGACAATAATTTCACAGTTGTTAAAAAGATGCGAGCCTGCCTTTCTCTTTGCAGTTATACTAAGAAACTAAAAATGGAATCAGTTGAGGAAACATCAGTAAATGTGGAATATAGGTGGATAAATAACTGCAGTCATGTGATGTTATTAGTATGAAGCATGACTTATTTGTTCAGGAAACTCACTATGTTCTTTATACAAAAATGTTATGCAAACCTCTCTTTATCAAGGTGCTACGTAGAGAGATGCAAACTTCCCCTGAAAAAATAAGTGTTTCAGTACACTGTCTCTTTAATGCAGGAGGCACAAGAGTTTTTAATAATTCAATTTGACCAACAAGTCAGACCCCACTAGTTACTGATGTTTCACTGTAGAAATAACATGCCATTTGAACAGTTTTAATGAGTCTGGAAACAAATTGTTTCTATAGATTTCTGGAGCTGTGTGAGAAAATTAAGACAAGCATGCATTCATTTTAGTAGCTTATTTCTCAAGAAATAAATGTCTAGCTGCAGCATTTAGTTCCATTCTTTTTGGTTTTATTTATTTTTTTGAAACCCTTCATGTGTTTTATATAACATGGCAGACTATGTGAATGTGTTTTCTTCTTTAGAGTTAAAATAATACATTCCCATCCAAGGAAAGGCAATAGCCTCCCATTCAGAGCAAATACTTTGTTTTAAAGTTATGAAATAAAGTTAAAGTTTTCTGCATAAAAGGAACAGTGTTAATCCTATGCTTCATTTTGAAATACATTTTGGCTATATCTGAAAATGTACCAAAAATGAAAGAAAAGGCAGCAATACTGAAATAAAGGGAGAAGTTAATTCACATTTTCCATGCTATATCTTCTGCTACAATGTGCTTTTCAACAATCTGCATCATCATTTTCTGAACACTTAAATTCTTGCAGTTTACCATTAATTATTTTGAAGACACTCACCTATACTGCAGTTTTGGAGTACTGAGTAATATTGCCTTCAGTATATTTTTAAGCAATGGATTAATGTAGCTTTGGTGGAAAAACATTTAATATTTTAGGAAACATTAACTTATGCAAATACTTTGATGTAACATAAATAGGGTGCAGCAGAATAAGCATAAGAATTGTTTTCTACAATTCATCTGCAAACATGATATATTTGAAATCTAAGGTATATTTTAACACTATGACTACAACATCTACCAGAACTGTGGGTACAAAAAGTTATGAAAAAAGGTCAAAAGATGCTATTTTTTGAAGAGATTAATTAAGCTTTTGATGCTGTTGAGCAAGCACAGAAAATGTCCTGTATGCCTAAATTATTGTCACAGTAGGCTGCAGATCACTTACAGTTAGTGGTATAAATAATTACTTCTGGCATGCAACCATGCTGTGCAATTTCTAAAGACTGTCCTTTATAGATTAGCACTCAGTTTATACCAATAATTACTTGGAGGGGGTGGAACTCTAATAGAAAAAGCTACTTCTGCAAGTTTATTCATAACATAAGGCAGCATGGATTCACAGCGTATAGGTCATCATGTCAGATTTTGACTGCACAGCTAAGTAACAGAGGGATTACAGGCAATGCATATCCGGACCTTAGCAATTCCTTTGAATAGTACTGTCCAGAATGATACCAAGGAACTAGGTAGCCAGGAATGCATATACAGGCGTAGGATGGTGATGTACTTGTTGGATTCTAGAACAGCAAGTGTAATAACATTCAAAAAAGATGAAAATAAAGTCATGGATATTAAACATTTGGGATGAAGAAAAATAATTTATTATTTAATAGCTTTCATAGTTTAAACATCAGAAGAGAAGAATGGCTTCAGACTCACAGTTTGTGTCATTCCATACCAGACCAGATTGGGGTCATACACAGATCATTTCTGGCTGTCTGAAATTTTCACCACTACAGGGGATATTTTCCATCTATTAAAATCTTCACTATACACCACTCAGACTAAATAATAACTAAATGAAATTATTTGGTCATACCACGCATTTATAAGACAGGCTTATTGAACAAAATATACTACATTACTAGTCATACATAAAGACATGTGTAATAAACCTTAACGCTTTAAAACAGTGTTATATAACTTTAGAAGCCACAAAGACACTGCAGCTTTATAAATGAATGCTGATAGTGCATTCACGGTTATAGTAAAAGTGTTTAGCATTCACGGTTACAGTAAAAGTGTTTAGTTAAGCTAATAACTCTAGCAAGTTGCTTGTTACAATTGTAACAAGCAGCTGGCTGCAGTTAAAGGCAGTACAAGAGCTTTTTGTGGACCTGTTTTCTCTCCATTTGTTTTTTTTTTTTTTTTTTTGGTTCCTCAGTATTGAGCTTTGAGTTAAGAGGACTCCAGTTTCAAGAACTGTGCAGGGTTGCCAGGTGAACAAGCTATGGTTCTACTAATAAGTCTATTAGGGTAGTTGGCCTACACATACTTAGCTAATTACCTCCTTGTTACCAAGTATGATGAAAGCACCAGAGCACCAGATCCTTATACTAATGTCATAATCTTTTTGTAATATCTTATACTGTTTACACTGGTAACTTTACAAAATTCACTTACTATATCTGTCCCTGATATTTTACCATTCTAATTTGTAGACGTTATACTTTTTTTCTTCTCTGAAAACATTTTTTTCCTAACAGTCCTCTATTAGTTTGCAGCATGACTTATTTTTTCCAGAAAATCTCTATTTTTTTATTTATACTTTTTTTTTCAAGCGGTGGTGGTGCTGCGGTAGCGTTGTCGCCTCACAGTAAGATGCTGTCCGGTTTGATTCTCAGCTAGACCGTCTTCTGCGTGGAGACATGTATGAATGGGCGTACCTTTGTTGAAGGTTGTGCATCAGGGCTGGTAACTCGGCACGTAAAAATCAACTACCAATCATTAGCGGACTGGAGTTCTGCTGTGGCGACCCCTAACCGGGAAAAGCTGAAAGACGCAACAACAACTTTTTTTTTCCAAGCAACCCTTTACCAAGACACCATGGGAGAGATGCAGGCTTTCCCTACAAAAGGTGCATAGGTTCATAGATTCATAGTTACTAAATAGGCTATTGATCTGTGGTTACCTTAAGAAACCTAGCTTTAACTCCCATAGTAGTTTTTACTTCTCATATTTTGCATACAAATAACCCAGAGATGGGTTAAAGGAGGTTATATTGGGACATCTATAAGTTTCCCCTATCAACGAGGAACAAGGGTGTTAAACCAGGGGTCACTTTACAATTTCCCATTTATTAGTGCAAATCATGTTTGAATAGAGTAAGTGAAGTACTTTGCTTTATGTTGCATGGAAGACAATTCCATTGAAGTGGTATTCTCTCCGATATAAACTTATCCATCCAACATGTTCAATTTATTTTGCAAAAGAGATTAGTAGTCCTAGAGTAAGTGCTTATGATACCTCTGGACTTGCAAATGTGTAATAGGTCTGGCAGAACATGGTCAGTTACAGCTCTATATGTGAGGCAGTGGTCACTTCTCAGTAGCCAGTATGATGCTGAGAAGACGAAAAAGATCAGCATAATGTTTACGAATTAGGCCCTTGATATTTTTGCTGAGAAAAATATTGTGGTTATTCCAGTTGTGCCATGTGTTTGGACACGAATATATATTTTCAATCAGATGTCAATTATTTCAGATTCTTTTCATCATATTTCCTTCAAGTTCCCTTTGTAATATTCATTTTTTTACTTGAAGCAATCACCTTGAAAATCTTTCCTTTGTAGTTCATCTGCTATCAGTTTCTAGAATGCTTGAATCATTTTCAATGACTGAGCCATTTATTTTTAGCTAATTTTATATCTATAACTATCTCTCTCTCTCTCTCTCTCTCTCTCTCTCTATATATCTATATATATATATATATATATATATATATATATATATATATATATATATATATATAAGGAAGAGGTTGGCAAAGAAGAAGTGGGATTGTCAGAGAGATGAAGAAAGTAGACAGGAGTATAAGGAGATGAGGTGCATGGCAAAGAGAGGTGGCGAAGGCTAAGGATAAGGCATATGAAGAGTTGTATGAAAGGTTGGACACTAAGGAGGGAGAAAAGGACCTGTACCGATTGGCTAGACAGAGCGACCGAGCTAGGAAAGATGTGCAGCAGGTAAAGGTGATAAAGGATAATGAGGGAAACATACTCACAAGCGAGGAGAGTGTGTTGAGGAGATGGAAAGAGTACTTTGAGGGGTTGATGAATGAAGAGAATGAGAGGGAGAGAAGGTTAGATGATGTAGGGATAGTAAATCATGAAGTACAATGGATTAACAAGGAGGAAGTAAGGATAGCTATGAAGAGAATGAAGAATGGAAAGGCTGTTGGCCCAGATGACATACCTGTGGAAGCATGGAGGTGTTTAGGTGAAATGGCAGTGGAGTTTTTAACCAGATTGTTTAATGAAATCTTGGATAGTGAGAGGATGCCTGAGGAATGGAGAAAAAGTGTTTTGGTACCGATTTTGAAGAATAAGGGTGATGTGCAGAGCTGTAGTAACTACAGAGGGATAAAATTGATCAGTCACAGCATTAAGTTATGGGAAAGAGTAGTGGAAGCAAGGTTAAGAAGGGACGTGATGATTAGTGATCAGCAGTATGGTTTCATGCCAGGAAAGAGCACTACAGATGCGATCTTTGCTCTGAGAATGTTGATGGAGAAGTACAGAGAATGTCAGAAGGAGTTGCATTGTGTTTTTGTAGACTTAGAGAAAGCATATGACAGGGTGCCTAGAGAGGAGTTGTGGTATTGTATGAGGAAGTCAGGAATGTCAGAAAAGTATGTAAGAGTGGTACAGGATATGTACGAGGGTAGTGTGACAGTGGTGAGATCTGTGGTGGGAGTGACGGATGCATTTAAGGTGGAGGTGAGGTTACATCAAGGATCAGCTCTGAGCCCTTTCTTATTTGCAATGGTGATGGACAGGTTGACAGACGAGATCAGGCAGGAGTCCTCGTGGACTATGATGTTTGCAGATGACATTGTGATCTGTAGTGAGAGTAGGGAACAGGTGGAACAGACCCTGGAGAGATGGAGATATGCTCTAGAGAGAAGAGGAATGAAGTTCAGCAGGACTAAGACAGAATATATGTGTGTGAATGAGAGGGAGGATAGAGGAATGGTGAGGATGCAAGGAGTAGAGGTGGCAAAGGTGGATGAGTTTAAATACTTGGGATCAATAGTTCAGAGTAACGGTGAGTGTGGAAGAGAGGTGAAGAAGAGAGTACAGGCAGGATGGAGTGGGTGGAGAAGAGTGTCAGGAGTGATTTGTGACAGACTAGTACCAGTAAGAGTGAAAGGGAAGGTCTACAAGAGGGTAGTGAGACCAGCTATGTTATATGGGTTGGAGACAGTGGCATTGACAAAATGGCAGGGGTTTGAGCTGGATGTGGCAGAATTAAAGATGTTAAGATTTGCACTGGGTGTGACGAGGGTGGACAGGATTAGGAATAAGTATATTAGAGGGTCAGCCCAGGTTGGAAGGTTTGGAGACAAAGCCAGAAAGGCACGAGTACGTTGGTTTGGACATGTGCTGAGGAGGGATGCTGAGTATATTGGGAAAAAGATGCTAAGGATGAAGCTACCAGGTAACAGGAAAAGAGGAAGGCCTAAGATTAGGTTTATGGATGTGGTGAGAGAGGACATGATGCAGGTGGTTGGTGTGACAGAGCAAGATAAAGAGGACAGGAAGAAATGGAAACAGGTGATCTGCTGTGGCGACCCCTAATGGGAACAGCACACACACATATATATATATTTATATACACACACACCCACACACACACACACACACACACACACACATATATATATATATATATATATATATATATATATATATATATATATAGATATAGAAAAAACTACATAGCTATAGATATATAGGTATTGGACACTGAATAGTACAGTGTCCTGACACACAGCAGGTCATTGCCAAATGGCCTACACAGACAGGGAGTTGACAGGTGACTGAGATAAACAATCCCCAAGTAGAGCAACATTTCCTTTTCACAGAAATTGTGCAATCTCACTGTTAGAATATATCATTTTAGGGGGTGCAGAGGGGCACCCCAGAGCATGTCCAGAATATTTTGAGTGCATTTAACATTAGGACATCAATCTGTAAGGTGTTGAGACACTGTACATTTGATACAGTGTCCTACAGACACACACCCATATATATATATATATATATATATATATATATATATATATATATATATATATATATATATATATATGGGTCTACTTTCAAATTCCGTATTACAGTAAGTTCAAAAGACACAAGATCGAGAACAGAAGATCCAAGATTCACTTTAAAAAGTCAAATGCTACAATTTTAAAAGAGAGGTATTTTAACATTGTTTCCAAATAGGAAGATATGACTTTAAGTCTTTGCAATGCATACCAAAATGCAATATGGTGGTTCCAAGCACCTGGAATCAAGGTCAAATTTATGTAACAACTTATAGATTTATTGAAATGTGTGTATACTATCTGGGAAGGACTGTGAAGCAGAAAAAGTACTGGGGCTATAAGTAGAAACATACAGGGAAATGTAAGGGTAAAGACATAACTGTATATTTTTTAAACTATGTATTCATGGTTTACATTTTCCTCAATGTAGTGCAACCTCAGAGATGATGTATATATATATATATATATATATATATATATATATATAAAATTTATGGGGGGGTGGGGTGTGGATGCAAAAACATAGGAAATAAACAGTGGTAGATAAGAAGTTACTCTACTTTGCTGTATTCAGTATTATTTGGTTCATTCTTTTAAAGTTTCAGGAAGTTGTTTTTTTCAGGTTTTTGCTCTCGATCTTCTGTAGTTTGGTCTACAGGTAATATGGGATTTAGAAGTATATATATATATATATATAGAGAGAGAGAGAGAGAGAGAGAGATACAAGAAATGGGAGCATGGGATAAGAATCCAGCACAGAGGGCATATAAGTTTTGATCAAAGCTACTTATTAGCAGCAATGGTATCAGCGCTTTTCATCAGGGGAAATTACAACGAGTTAACAAGAATGGCTTACCCACTTTATGTTGGATATCATCAAGGAGTGTGCTGAAGTAGTGCTTTCTGGTGACAGGGTCACACAGTATATCAAACACAGTTCAGGTGCATATAGAATCGTCCACATATCAGGTGTAAAAATGACATCATTGTACATCATCGCCCTCTTCTCACATACATCTTTGAAAGCTGGAGTTCAGAATTTATTTTATCAATATTTTAAATATCCTCCATCCTTCAGACTAAAGCAGTCTACCTAAAATGCATGAGTAAATGGTTTATATGACTTTCTTATCATGGAAAACCAAAACCAGAATGTGTTCCCTTAATTTATATCCCCCTCCATTCACCTGATCCATGCCTCAGTTGTATTGCCAAACTGCCGATGTCTGTATTTGTGGTCACTCTGGCAGAGAAAGCAATGGATAATAATGCAATCAACCACAGGCTTCTCACTGCCACAGAATGCAGAGGCTGTTTTGTAACTGATCATAGGCCTGTCTCTGCAAAAGAAGGCAGGATCTTAATTTTAATTGGCTATAAACCTGTGTGCACCAAAGAAAGCAGGGGCAGCTTTGTAGCACAGACCATCAGCTTATTTCCTCCAAAGAAAGAAGTTAATGATGTAACTGATTTCTGGCCTCTTCCTGCCATAGAAAAGAAAGGTTAACTGCTAAAGCAGAGGCTACTGTAAATGACTTTAGACCTGTTTTCTCTGTCTGCTAAAGAAAACAAGTGCTAACTGTTAAACTGACCTTTGGTCTGTGTCTAACTCTGTTATTGATCATAGACCCATATCGTTCAAAGAAATTAGAGACAGAAATAGAGACAATCTCTAAAACTGATCACAGTCCTTTCTTTGCCAAAGAAAGCAGCGACTAACTTGACAAGTGACTACAGGATTTTTTTTTTCAAAGAAAACAGAGCCTAACTCTAAAAGTGATTTCTCCTACTCCCTCCAAAGAAAATAAAGACTAACCATGTAACACACCAAACAAAAGGCTACAGTAGATGATGGTAGGCATACCTCTGCTGCAGAAAGCAGAGACTAACTTTGCAGTTGACCAGAGGTCATTTTTCTATCATGGAAAGCAGATTTTAACTTTATAATGACCATAAGCCTGTTTCCGCTAAACAAGGCAGAGGTTAACTCTATAACCTTCCTTACAGTACATCTGTTTTATTTTCCTCTGAGTTGACAGTATTTACATACATACATAGAGACAAATATTTCAAGCACAGGCATTAATGCCATTCTAGCTTGCCAATATACCAAAACACTTGTTCCCATAGTAAGTGTTCAGGCTGTTCTTAAAAATATCTAAACTAATACTTGCTTTAATGTAATTTGGTAGTCTGTTTCATGCATCAGCTACTCTGTCAGAGAACCAATTAGTACAGTTCTCATTCCTATAGATTCTTCTGCATAGGTTGTCTGATGATTTTCTTGTACTTTTTGAAAACTGCAAACATTCAAAGAGGTAGATGTCTCTAAATGCCCTAAATTCCTGAATAAGATCTCTTCTTAGATATCTGTAAGAGACACTGTATAAGTTCAGATATTTTAGTCTTTCATAATAACTTAAATTTTCACATCCATGGATGCCCTTGGGATATTTCCATTGTACTCTTTCCAGTTTACTCATGCTTGTTTTCTTATAGAGTTTTCATATTGTTATTCCATACTCAAGTTTAGGTCTAATGTAACTAATAAGCAATGACTTCATTATTTTTGATTTCCTACACTTTATAAATCTTTTTATAAAATTTATAGTTCTATAACTATCATTAACCAATTGGTTAATATGATTAGAAAAACTCATATCTGAAACTACCCATATACCCAGGTCCTTAAATGAGTCTACAGTTTCAGTCACTGTGTAATGTATTAAATATTCACTTTTCAATTTATGTCTCACAAATCCCATATGCTTAGTTTTTGATGCATTTATCAACATATTATTCTCCTGTGCCCAAATGGTCAATTTAGTTAAGTTATTTTGCAGACATGTCTTATCTATAACACATGTAATCAGTTTACCCAATTTCAGGTCATCTGCATATAGTCTGTAGAATACCTCAGATGAAAAAGTTACATCTGATACAATCTAAACAAGTAATGGCATAGGACAGAGCCCTGTGTGACACCGTGACTGTAACCAAGGATTTCACCTGTCCTGTTGTTTAATGATACTTGCCATGTCCTATTTGTAAGCCATGCAGCTATCCAACTTATCAAGAGTAAATCAATACCTAGTTGTACTAATTTATTGATCAGTGTTTTGTGCATGACCCTGTCAAATGCTAAAGTTAAATCTATATAAATTACATCACAGCATGACTTTGTATTTATAGCTGTTATTATATTGTTATAGAACATTATATTACAGATGGTAATAGATCTGTTTTCAACATATGCATGCTGATATATGGTTTCAAGTCCCAACCTATCCAGTTCTGACAATAACTTATCCAGTATTACCGTCTCCATTATTTTTCCACAACATGAAAGTAGACTTAAGGGTCTATATGACTCTGGGTTTGTCCTACTCCCCTTTCCCTTGAAGACAGGCTTAATAAGCGTATGTCTCCAATCTTGAGGAATCTCCCCATATTTATATGACCTAGTGAATAATATGACGATACTGTAAGTTCTTGCTGAAGTGTTCTCAGGTCATTGTTACTAACTCCATATCCTCCCTGTGCTTTGTTTGGATCCTGTTTGTGCAGTTCTTTTTCAATACAATCTAATTTGATTCCAGTATCTGGAGTTACCTGAATGTTCCTCGGACAACTTATCACCCCTTTTGTGGAGCCAAACTGTTTTACATAAGATTTGGTAAATATATCATTTGTTGTGTCTGAGAATAAATTTTAGAATCTGCAGTTTATCAATTTGTGTATCTTTACTCCTTCCACATCTTATGTATCTATAAAAAGGTTTCCTATTATGCTTAATTTATTTATATAAATGTTCTTCAAATTGTTCTTGATCTTGTCTCACACTATTCTTAATCTATTTCTCCAGCTTGTTTATTTCAGTTTTCAAAGTTGTAGTTCAACCTTTCTTGCATTTCTTATATTTTTAACTCTCACCTTCATCAGATATCTTTAAATTATGGACATATATCCCCCTAATGTTGCATGCCTAGATCCTGATGTTAAACATTTTTTTGATTTTTTTGCACTCAAACAGTTTTGCTTTAAAAACTTTCCACATGCCATCTGCAGTTTTTCCACTGAACACCTCACTCCAGTTAGTTTTACATAGTGACTATTTTGCTTCCATATAATCTGTAATTAACCTTCTGTACATTGGCTTAGATTTCACTTTGGCAGAATTATCTAGCAACAAATTAACCTTTATAACCCCATGATCACATATCAATGGTGGTAAAACTTGACTTGAAGTTAAAGTAATTTCTTTGGGAACACAAACAATGTCTAGAAAGTTCCATCACCTGGTAGGATTTTTACAATCCGAAGCAATTGTTGTTCCTGATTATGCACTGTGAATAATTTTCTTACTAACATTGTTATATCAATATTTTTCCAGTTTGTTTCTGGTAAATAAGTCCCCAGCCACTATTATTCTTCCCGCCTGTATTTCACGCAAGAAATGTATGAATTCCTCTAGGTCATCTGCACTTAACTTTGGTGGTCTATACACTTCAGCAATTGTTATATGTTCCAAGGTTGTCTTTATTGTCACAGTTACACAGTCTATAAAATTGGTGTTATCATTGAATAAGTATTAATCACAAGTCTCATAGCTATCTTTAATCCCTATCATAATACCTCCACCTGTTCTTTTGTTAGAATGTCTATTACAGTAAAAACATTTATACCCTGACAGAACTGGTTTCCAGTCATTGTTCTTTAACCATATTTCACAAACAATAACAACATCAATCTTGTGGGAACATAGCAAATGTTTCAATAAAAAACTTTATTATTAATGTTCCTAGCATTAACAACCATCAGAGATGCATCAAATATTGCTGTTTGTGAACTGTTAAATTTTCGCCCTGGCAAAAATCCTGCCTAGTATTTGTCAAATACTGCAAAACTAGGCTTGGATGCTCTACACATTTCCATTTTTTAAAACAGAACATGTTTTCCATGTAGGTGTTTACCCAAAAAATCTTTTCATTCACAGTGACCTGACTATTCTTTCTATAGGTGATTTGTGAAAAACACGTCCTAATACCAGTACAAACTATATTAAGAGGGCTGTCAGTTCCCTACTAACAGTCAGAGAATCCTTGCGGGTGACATCATTTGTACCAACATGAATAAAAACAGATCCATACTTCCATACATTAAGGCATTCCAAGGCTTGTGTCACTTCTTCTATTTTTGCTCCTGACAAGCATGACACAATTTAATGTTCATTATCATCTCTGCACATATAAGTATCATTTCCTCTAATAATTGAATCTTGAATTACAAGAATATCTTTGCTGGGCAGCTCTGAAGAGTCTTTAGCTTCTAATACAGTAATATCTGCTCTATCAATTGTTATGAAGGACAGATCTTCATCACTATTAGTCTTATTATATTGATGAATAAGTTCGATATGAATGCATTGAGTATGGCCAGTCTGAATGCTTAGCCTGCTGTCAACCACAGATGCAAGAAAGTTTGTGTTCAAGTTGCCAGTACATTATCGTTGAATAAGGAACAGTGATATGCTAACTCAGTATCTATAAAGACAATAATCACAGTCTCAAACATATAAATAAAGTTCAAAAACAAGCAGTTTCAAGAAACAAAATGACATGCAGAAGCATACACAAGGAAAGTAAAATACAATGATGCAACAGCATGAAACTCAGAAATCAAGAGACACACTTAGCTAAAATTAAATTGTTCTTGGGAGTAAGCCCAAAAGCATGTATACTGCCTTCTGAATTAATACCACTTGGGTTTTAAGTTACTTTATTAGGGAAAGAAAACATTTAATATTGGAATTGACTTTCACACAAAAGAGGTTCCTGGTTGAAACATTACTGCTCTAGTTAATTTCCTTGTTAAATGCCTGCAGCCTGTGATCTTTTGAAAATCTTACACTGAAACCACACTGTTCTGTCACCAAGGATTCTATGAAACAAAGTATTCAGTCTCATGGAAATTAAGTTCAAGTTCTGTCATCTATGCTTCAAGTTGTTATATCAATTTTATCTATATGTCCTGGAGATTTTAAATTTTTGGTTTTATGCAGTTTTATTAAATTTGTCTTGGCAATTTTGGATTCGTTCATATGCGCTTTCACTCATATGAAGTAGACCCATTCTGGAGATCTATCATAAATGAGGAACTATTACCCTATATCCCAAATTAATCCTGAAACCAAGATTTTAACCAAAGTGATAGCAGGATATCTGGAATGGGTTCTCGACATCATATTCAACCAACACATATAAGTTAAATTCCAGGAGGACAGATATCTCATAACTGATTGCTGCTTACAACTTTTATCATTTTTAAAATGCTGGACCAGAAATAAATTGACATCCAAAAAGTTTTTGCTCATTTGAATGGCTCCTTTGTTTCTGTCTTTTCAGCACCCTAAGAAGATGTGGTTTTTGGAAGTAATTCCACTCACTGGATTTAAGTGTACTACTCTAATCCCATTTTTAACATTCTGGCCCATGTGAGACTGTGATGGTAGGCAGCACTGGTGAGAGAATGTGTTAGGGCTATCCTTTATACTTCTTATTAGGGAAGAACTAGCACTGGCCATTAAAGGAAAAAGTCAAATTTGAAGAGGGCTCATGTTATAAGAACATTGTTTTTGTTGTTTGCAGATGACTCCTTGCTGATAGAGAAAAGACTGACTATGTGTTGGGCCCTGTCTTGAAATATTCAGTGAGTCTGACAAAGTCTCTTGTTTCTATTACATGACTATGATTAGGCTGAATCCAGAAGAGTACAATGGATTTAATTACAGTTCTAGCTAACAAAAAGTACAAGAACTTGAACAGATTTGTGAAGAAGTACATACTGCTACCAAATTGTCTGTCACAGTAGTGAATAGTCTAACTCATAGGCTCTCAGACTGTTGCACAGAACCTCCACATTCTCCACAAAAACAATCAGATGAGAATCTTGTGCCTGCAAATGAAAATAAGTGATGAAAACACTGACATGAATATGAACAGCGGAGATGATCATGCTTTTGTAAGAAGTGAAAGAGCAGACGTTACTGAATTAGAAATGAGAGATTCTTCAGATCTACTCAGAAATGATATACCTGTAATTAGAGATTCAGTTATTAGAGGGGATGATACTTACCTTTGCATAGGGAATAATGAACATTGAATAGTGTTATGCTTGCCAGAAGCAAGAACACTTTATGTCTGTAGGTCACAGAATGCCTTAATGTAAGAAGCTTGGAGCTTTTTCAATCAAATGATCTCATCTTTAAGGACTCACTGACTGTTAGTAGAGAACTTACAGACCTCTTTGCTAACATTGCTTGCATAGATATTAGGACGTACTTTACACAAATCACATAAAGAAAGGGGAGCCAAGTCAGCATGAATGAAAATATTTTTGGGACAAATATCTACATGAAAAAATGGCCCATGTTAAAAAGTGGAAACATGTTGAACATCGAAATCTATGTAGACAGGCTACAGTCCACTTGGGTTCTATGTCCGGCTATTCTAAAAAGATTTCCTCGAATGGCAAATTATCGTACATAAAACATCTAAACATTAAATTACCAAAGATGTCTTATTTTGAAAATAAATTAATTGAATGGCCACAGTTGGCCAACACTGCAAATGCAACTAACCAAGGTAGATCCCTTCGCCTACCAGATCCCGCATTGTGGGGAGCTTTGCCCCCCACACTCCCCCAACTATATATACCAACTCCAAGATGGCACAACAATGGGGAATAGTGCAAATTTAAAAGGTTTCCTTCACTTACCTTCTGCAGCACAGTACTTCCTGGTTGTTGACCAGCTATGGCCATTCAATGAATTTATTTATTTTTTTAAGTAAGCCGTGTTCGGTAATTTCATGTTTAGATGTTTTACATACAATAATTAGCTGTTCAAGGATTTTTTTTTTGCAGTAGCTGCACATAGACCTATCCAATTGTCAGGGCAAGGGAAAACATTTAGCAGTAGGTATATTGCAATATTTGACTAATACAAGAAAAGATTTGTGCAAGGTCAGTAACTTTTTTTTAAAACTTAACTTTTTTTTTTAAGTTTTTATTGGACAATTTAAATTCATCTAAGCTTGATGCTGTTATTGTTTGTGACATATGGTTATAGAACAATTAATGGAAGCCATTTCTGTCAGAATATAAATGCTTTCACAATAACAAGGCATTCTAACAAAAAATGAGGTGGAGCTGTTATAAAAGGAATTCAAAAAGAATAATGCCCATCATAGAAATAACAAACCACCCAGGGGTATTATGAAGCCAATCTCACATGAGGAGGGTCTTTCCACCCCTGGAAGGTTTATTATTTTACCCTGTAACACCCATCCTGGAGTGCATGATTGTACATAGAAAATGGGCCATATGTTAAGTGTATCTGCATTTGTTTTATTATTAAGATGATTTTTTTTGTATTTTAATGCAAAATAGTTCATGTGTCAATGTTTCACAGCTGCTGTAGGATATGTAATTGCAGTTAAAGGATATGTTTTGCATATACATAAGTATTTAGTGTAAGCGCACACACACACACACACACACACACACACACACACACACACACACACACACACACAGACACACACACACACACACATACACACACACGTACACACTCACACAAACACACGCACACACAAACATGCATACCTATGCACATAAATATCCCCAGCAATTACAACCACTTTCTTCACTATCAGAACCTCAGATGTCTCGCAGTGATCAAATGAATGAAAAAAAAAATACATCAGTGCAAACGAATGCAGCTCCATGCCAAAACGTACCTCTCATCTGTGTGATTTTGCAGAATGTCCTTGATTTTTGTCTCGTATTTTTTCTGTTTCTTAAAAATGGCATTTCTAGTAAATCTCAGAAAACTATAGTCCAGAAATGCTTGAGCGTACAAGCTGTCCCTCTCTTTCACACACACACACACACACACACACACACACACACACACACACACACACACACACACACGCATTTTCTCACACACATATACAATTACACACACACACACACACACGCACACACATATATATATATATATATATATATATATACATATATATATATATATATATATATATATATATATACACATCCATCAAATGCAGTTATCTGCATTAGTTTTATTTATTTTCCCACAGTCCACTAAATGTGGTTTTTAACATACTGTGGACAGCAAGGGTAAAAGTAAAACAGCAGATCCTTATGACTGCCACTGCAGTTATTTTTGTTATTCTTTCTTATTTTATTTATTTTACTTATTTTATTCATTTTAACATATGCTTGTAAAATATCACATTTAGTGAGCAAAACAATATGGTGGACATTTTTTCTCTCAATGCTTCTCAACAGCTTAATATGCTGCCATAGCATCATGGACTTGTTCCTGGGAGCTACTTGTACAGTAATGCCCTGTTAGAGAGCATGTGTTCTCCAATATGGTATAGTTTTTGCATTCCACCATTTTCTAAAGATTGTTATGAGACCTATGATTATAATATGTTTAACAATAAAAGCAATACTGAAGATTGTATAGCTATAAAAATAAAGACAGACCTGAAACACATTGTTGGAGTGTACAGACCATGAAATTCAAGATGACCTAGAAGAATGGGGTCTATATTATATCCTCGGATACTTAAAAAAGCGAACGCTGATTGATCGAACTTATTTTCGCGAAACTGCAAAATATCGAAGCAGCAGAAACTTGAATTTTTTCCTAGGGAAAGAATTCGGTTGTCCGTTTCTGTTGCTTCGGTATTTTCAGTGTTATGGTGGAAAGTTGCCGGTCGGATTCAGGTAAGTGTGCGATTGTGTGGATGTGAGTATTAGGGTGATTTAGGTGAGTTAGGGTTAGGGCTCGAGTTAGGTGTGTGTGCGATTGAGTGGACATGAGGGTTAGGGCGGATTTAACTGAGTTAGGGTTAGGGAGCGGGTGAGGTGAGTGTGCGATAGTGACGGACCTTAGGGTTAGGGTTTGGGTTAAGGTAAGTGAGTAGTTAGTGGTGTGTGCATAGTTTAGTGTAGGTTAGGTATCAGATTTTAGGTGTATGTGTGTGGATTTCTGTTTGTTTGGTGTGCTTGTGTTGTGTGTATGTGTTTTGGATCAGCGATTTTTTTCTGTGGGAAAAAAATCGCTGATCTGACAGTTCGAGATTGTAAGCTTTTGCTTAAATTAGGTCGATCAATCAGCGTTCGCTTTTTTAAGCGTTCGATGATATAATATAGACCCGAAGAATGTATACATTTCATGCATGAATACAGGAGGGAAAATAATATTAGCTGGGAATTTCAATTTTCCACAAACAGAGTGAAATAAAATTGATTATACAGCATTAGTGAGGAAATTATTTACAACATATGTCCTGGAGCAGCATTTGTTGCAGATTGTAAACAAATCTACCAGGGAATGGAACATACTGGGCATTGCTGTGTTCCTAAGAGAATGACTGCTGTTTATTTATATTTATTTTTATTTATTTACATTTGTTGACAGGGATTGCCCAACTGGATGCATGCCCATTTTCAGCAGAGGCCCGGAGAGAAAAGCTCCAACACAGAAAATATATAAAGACAAAAACATGTGTTGCAGAAATATACAGGAGTACAGTTTCTACATTTTGGGAGTATGTACAAATATGTTACATATAATTCTTGTAAAAGTATTTATAAGCAACCTAAATACAGTGTATCAGATATCAGGGTACAGTTTTTATTGCATACAGAAAAATTAAAGTCAGAAGATAGGTACTTATAGGATGTAGTTATAGGTAAAGTGGGTGAGGGTCAATTATTAGGTGGGTGTAGAGCAAGGACATAGCCATTGAGTTTTAAAATACTGGGTCAGGTTTTCTTGAATTGGCTAAGGGAGTGATTCATAGTAAGGTCAGGTGGGAGCGAATTCCAGATTTTGGTAACTACATTAGCAAACAAAGAGACTCCGGATAGGTTGTTAGCTTTGATAGATTGAATCAGCAGTTTAGATGTGGATTGAAGTGATCTGGTATTTTTGTAGGCATAGATAATGTTTTTGAGGAAAGGTGTGTTTTCAGGGTGAGGAATAATCTTACAGGCTACTAAGAGGTGATTATACTGATTTAGCTGAGGGAGTTCTAGCCACCCTAAGAGATGCAAGTTCTGACAGTGATGGGTTTTGTAAGGAGTACCTGTTGCAAACCTAACATTTTGATTGTAGCAACTAGAAAGTTTGTTGACTTCAGACTTATTCAGGTTAGTTATTATTGGTGAGGCATAGAGTAGGGCAGAGAGAAGATTGTTACATCATGTCAAAATTTACCTCCCACCTTAGATGTGCAGTGATTATAGGATTATAAAAGTTAAACTACTGTTAGATAATACTGCCAAACTTTAATCTATACCAGTTTGCAGAAGCTTAGTAACATACTATATGGAAGCAAAACAGTCTCTGTGTAAAACAAATTGGAATAATGCATTCAATGGAGTGACTGCAGAAGGCAGAAGGAATGTGACAAGTTTCGAAAGAAGGCATACATTGAAGGGTTAATAATACAACATGCAGTAATTGAAACTGTAGATTAATTTAAGCTCCTATCCACATAGATAGAGCACATAGACAGATATAGCTTTGAGTTTTTTTGATCATATCAACCAATTGGTTAATGATAGTTATAAAACTATACACTGAATAAAAAGATGTATTAAATCTAGAAAATCAAATGACAAAATTGTTTGCAAGTTATATTAAACTTAGACTATAGTATGGAATAATAATATGGAAGCCTTATAAGAAAACTAGCGTGAATAAGTTGGAAAGAGTACAGTGGAAATATGCCAACAGCATCCATGGATTTGAAAGTTTAAGTTATTGCTTTTGATTAAAATATCTGAACTTTATCGAATCATCAGACAATTTGTTTAAGAAATTGTATAGGTATATACTAAATGGATCTCTGACAGCATTGTTAATGCATGAAATAGACTTTTAAGTTATATATTAAATCAAGCACTATTTTAGATATTTTAATAACTACTTGGACACTTAATAAGGGAATGACTGTTTGAATATATTGGGGGGCTAGAAGGGAAGTATTAACAGTGCCTGAAATATTTGTATGCATGTATGCAGAGATTAGAAAAGTACTTTGGCCTACCTAGTACAAAAATGCATATGCTACATTGTGCAGAAAGAGAGCAACCTTCCCCAACACATCCATGAAAAGCTTGAACTCAAGATTTGGAATAGTGAATTAATATTATTGTTTTAGTATTAATTTTCAGTGAAGTGCGCATCTTCTTTAATTATTAGCTTTATACCTTTTGTCTGATCTCTCTCAATAGTCATAGGTAATAGTTAATATTTTTAGCATATTCTTTAAGATATAATATATTTTTTATTACGCCATTTGCAACAACACAGTTTGATTGACCGTAATGCCCATTTTGCCCTAGTAAATCTAATTTCTTGTGATATAGCCCTGTCTCCTGGTTCCTTATTTTGAAATATAGAAGTTATAGATTTAAAATACAGACTCTGGAACATTCAAACCTTTATCTTAATATAATTAAGCAGCTCCATTGTCTCAAGAAGAAAGGTGCAAAAGCTTACTACTAGTAGACTGAGTTTGGGAATGGATCTGTCACTGGAGGGGACATTGAGGTTTGATAGTTTGATAAAACTGAGGACAAGGTTTCCTATTGCAGTCAAAGGGGTGGTACTTTGTGCTACCTGCTTGACCCCTGATGGAAACCAGGGGAACTACAAGTATGAAATGCAACAGGAGAGGGGAAGTGATAAGACATCCAGAGTATGTTACCTGGGGACGCTTGCCATGTATGCCTAATGTTGCTGCCCACAGTTTCCTATATAATAAGAATCATGATCAGTAACCAACAGATGATGACTCCCAACTCCTATCTACTTCATCTCATAGATATATCACTCACCAATTTTAATATGTGGGTTGCTATTAGGTCTCTACTGCTGAGTAGTGGTGGGCCACTTGATGATGATTTTTATATGGGGACAACTGGCAAAGTGTCAGAGGGGTCAGACAGAAAGGAGGATGAATTATAATATATGGATGAATATGTGGGGGGGGGGGATGACATAATTAGCAATCGTACACCTTAGTAGTCATGCTTTATGCAGTAGGGGTCTCAATCACAAAAGGACACTCAGACAAGGGTCAAAATTTCCAAAGCAAAAAAAAAAAAGTATAAAAATATAAAATTAATGACATCATATAGAAAGGGGAAAAATATACAGGACTTTCTGATACACAACATTTATAAAAAGCCTTGTACTAATGAATTAAATGTTGTGAAGAATTTGGAAACATTCCCTTGTGGAAAATGTGCTATATGTAAACATGTTGTAAATGAAGTGAATAAAATAAATGGCAAAATTTTTGATACAAAAGGCAAATATACATGTATGAGCAAAGGTGTTGTGTATGTCATATTCTGTGATTGTAACAAATACTATATTGGAGAAACAAAAAGAATGCTAGCAGATAGGATAAAAGAACATATTAGAGATGTTAAAAATAATAAAATTACTAGTCCTATTGCTGAGCATTTTAACTCAGTACACCATGGAAATATTGAGAATATAAAAGTGTCTGTTCTGGAACATGTTCCATTATATTATAATGATGTTGATAGGCAAAAAATATGTTAAGACAAAAGGAATGCATTCTGATTATGAAATTTGGGACTTTGCATCCACATGGAATGAACAGAGAATGTAACTGGCAATGTCTTGTTTAAGACTATGACTTTAAATATATTCAAGCTATGTGATTTGATAGTTTAATTATGTAAGTGATTGATTACTTGTTTTTTGTATATATTGCAAGTGTTTTATGAGTTTTACTGTTTTACTCTGTAAAGGCTGTTGGCGAGGCTAGAGAAGGAACTGTTCAACGAAATAAATTTTATTGGAAGGTAGAGCTGGGACTCACTGATAGTCTTTGTTGTTTATATATATACATTTTGCTTGCTGTTGTTTTAATATGACAAGTGAGTCCATGTGCTCCTTTCCTAGAATATTTAGAGAGACTGGTATGGAGATGTTTAATCGGAATGGAGAAAATAGCAACCGTTCCAGTAATTTGCCTAATGACACTGGTACAACAATGATAAAGAATGTAGTACCAGAAGCCACAGGAGACTCAGGCTTTGGTATTATAAAGAAATGGGAAAATTCCAGGAAGAGAACTACTACCAATCCTTTTGCTATGGTAGGCAAAAAGAACATTATTTCAGATAATCCAGATGTACAGGATTTGTGTTCTAAACTTGAAAGATTGATTTTTAAAGAAACATCTACTTTCTACAATATTGGCAGTCTTGAAAGATATATTGAACTGGATATAACACCTAGAGGGTTAAGGTCTATTAAGAATCCATCAACACCATTTGACCATCCTAATGAAGTAGAAGTTAAATTTCATGAACGGTGGATAGCAGCTGCACATCGGTGCAGTTTAGAATGGGTGTCAATTTTAATTGAAAGAGACAATATGAAAAAAGACAAACTTGTAGTTGAAACCAAACAAGTTTGTGAACAACTGGTAAATATTACATCAAATTCTACATTAGAGAATTTCCTCTCAGGCATTAACACCAAATTAAATAGTTATGAAAAAGATCTGGTAGAAAGAAAAAAATCTAAACTAACTAGAGACATTAGAGACTATGACCACAAGAGGGCGTTTGTATTTCCTAGCTATCAAAGAAACAGGAGAAAGAGTGTCTCTTTTCAAAAGGAAATCCTGCTTCAGAAAAATATGCCAGTAAGAACTTCCTGTCTGGTGAAAGTGGAGCGTCTTCATGGGAAGAAGATGACAGAGAAACTTTTCCTAGACTGCCAGTTGCAGCAAACCCAGAAGCATTTCATAAAACCTACTCAGAATCGAATGGACATTATACCAATACCAGGAAAAGGGGCTGGAACAATCCAGAACGCCAGAGAGACTCGGGCGATGGACAACATAAGAAAGGTAGATGGACATAACTTACATAGTAATTATGTTGTTAACTTGTCCAGTTATAAACTAGACAAGATAGAAATGTCTGTTTTAGAGAAGGGTTTAAAATTTGTCCCCACATGCTTACCTAAAAAGTATGAGGTTAAAACTGAATTGTTCCAACTATGCCGAAAAATGCATTTAAAGGAACACTTCTTTAGATTAAATAAAGCAACTGAGTTAGATACTAACTGTGATGTTTTACTTTCATTAGATAGTGAAACAGAAAGTGAAGAAAGTTTTTATTCATGTGCATCGGGTAGTGAAGATGAAAATAATGCTTATGACTTATTAAATACACATATGCTTAAAGATAATAACTATTCTTTACCTCCATGTAAAAATTCTAATATAGTACGTTTTGAATCTCTACTGAATACAATGTTAGAAAAGGAAATAGAGAGCTTTATGAATAAAAAGCATACTTATAATCTAACAAAATTGGAATGGGAAAAGCTGCAACAACTGAGTAAAAACTGTAATATAGTCTTTAAACAAGCAGACAAAGGAGGAAAATTAGTTATATTAAATTCTCATGATTATTATAGTATGTGTATGCAACATCTAGATAACAACAATGTATATTGTAAAACTAACATTAATCAGCTATGTCAAGCAGAAAAAGATTTTGCAAAATTATTACAGAAAGGTGTGAGATTACACTATCTAAGTCAAATGGATATAAATAGAAAAATAAATGTAAAGAATAGAAAAATTGCAAAATTCTTTTGCCTACCTAAAATTCATAAAGATCTGAACCGACCACCTGGTCGGCCTATTGTGTCAGCTTTTGGATATTTTACTTACAATCTTTGCACCATGTTACATGAAATATTGATAAAGAAAGTTCTGTTGTTACCTTCTTATATACAAGATTCATATGATTTCCTAAGGAAAATAAAAGATATATATTGGGGTGAAAATATGTACTTTATTACGGTGGATGTAGAGAGTCTCTACACCAATATTTCCCATATTTTGGGCTTGGAAGCTATAAAATTCTTTTTGAATGATAGTCCTAAAACATATTATGTCCTGGAACTGGTAGAATTCTGCTTGAAAAATAATTTTTTGAATTTAATGGCACTGTTTATAGACAAGTTACAGGTACTGCTATGGGGGCAGCGTTTGCACCAGCCTATGCTAACCTGTTTATGGGGCTATTTGAAAATGAACACCTTTATAGGTTGCCTTTCTTTCAAAATAATGTTCTAAGGTATTTTAGATTTATTGATGACCTAATTTTCATTTGTCATGGGGATTGGGATACATCAGATAACTTCATTGATGAATTAAATAATAACAGATTTGGTATAAAATTTAGTGACATACAAAAAGGAAATCAGGTTAACTTCTTGGATATTTCGCTTAGGGGTAATAATGGCTTTCCCATATATACTAGTATTCATAGAAAATTTGATGAAATAAGCTGGAAAATGTGGGGAGATAGTTGCCATCCCCATACGTTGTCAGCCATCCCCTATGGGGAATTTTTGAGAATAAAAGACTCAATTCTGATATTGATATGGCCTTTAGGGAGGCCTATAAAGTGGCGAGATATTCAAAACTAGAGGGTATAACCCAGATGATGTAGAAAATAGCTTGCATAGAGCCTTTAAACAGAGTAAGGGCACTATTAGACAAAATAACTATGAAAGTAGCAATAAATATGGGACTGAACAGGAGAGAATGTTTTTTGTTACAAAGTACACTAACTTCTCTACGATTGGTAATAAAATCATTATGGAATATTGGAATTTTATTAAAAAGATATAACATCACTGAAAATATAAAATTAATGACATCATATAGAAAGGGGAAAAATATACAGGACTTTCTGATACACAGCATTTATAAAAGCCTTGTACTAATGAATTAAATGTTGTGAAGAATTTGGGAACATTCCCTTGTGGAAAATGTGCTATATGTAAACATGTTGTAAATGAAGTGAATAAAATAAATGGCAAAATTTTTGATACAAAAGGCAAATATACATGTATGAGCAAAGGTGTTGTGTATGTCATATTCTGTGATTGTAACAAATACTATATTGGAGAAACAAAAGAATGCTAGCAGATAGGATAAAAGAACATATTAGAGATGTTAAAAATAATAAAATTACTAGTCCTATTGCTGAGCATTTTAACTCAGTACACCATGGAAATATTGAGAATATAAAAGTGTCTGTTCTGGAACATGTTCCATTATATTATAATGATGTTGATAGGCAAAACAATATGTTAAGACAAAAGGAATGCATTCTGATTATGAAATTTGGGACTTTGCATCCACATGGAATGAACAGAGAATGTAACTGGCAATGTCTTGTTTAAGACTATGACTTTAAATATATTCAAGCTATGTGATTTGATAGTTTAATTATGTAATTGATTGATTACTTGTTTTTTGTATATATTGCAAGTGTTTTATGAGTTTTACTGTTTTACTCTGTAAAGGCTGTTGGCCGAGGCGCTAGAGAAGGAACTGTTCAACGAAATAAATTTTATTGGAAGGTAGAGCTGGGACTCACTGATAGTCTTTGTTGTTTATATAAAAAAAAAAAAAAGTGTTAATGCAGTTAGGTATGTAGTGTTGTAGTGTCTTTCATCTTGAATTTTGCTGGTTGGGGGCCTACTAGAGGTCCAAGACCAATGAGTTTGTGGCCCATGTTTATATACAGGATGCTAACTGATATAGTAAGACTGCACTTTCCCTAATTTGAACCCTTCTCATTTCAAATGCCAACATTTAAAAAAGCAAACAAACATATACCCATATCTATAGCTATATATGCCTATCTATCTATGTATCTGTATATATATATATATCTACACCCACAACATACATATATGTACATCATATGTATGAAATCAGTACACACACACACACACACACACACACACACACACACACACACACGTATGTATATATATATATATATATATATATATATATATATATATATATATATATATATATATATGGATCTAGGATGGGCAGACTCATGCGAAAGTGCTTTATACTGAAGAAGCAATTTCGCGTAAGTATGCCTATTGCTGAGGCTGTACTACTGTGCGGGTAAGGGAAATTTCCCTTATCCCCACTGTAGTGCATTCTCGGAGAGAGAATATTAAAGTGGGGGGTGGGGGCACAGCCCCCCCCACATGGGGGGGTTAAGGGGTTGAAGCCCCCCTGCTAAAATGTTAATGTAGTGTTTTTCTTTTGATACACACACATACACACACACACACACACGCACGCACACACACACACACACACGCACACACACACACACACACACACACACACACACACACACACACACACACAGTCACACACACACACACACACACACACACACACACACACACACACACACACACACACACACACACACACACACACATACACACACAAACACACAAATAGCCACACTATAAGTAAACCCAATAAAATGGACTAAAGAACTCCAGCTTTTAAACTTATAGATTTCTGGCTTTTAAGATAATGACCACAGGGGTTTGTTACCTACCACAGTATCCTAAATCATTGTTCTTAAAGTCAAATTTAGTGTGGGAATACAACCTTGCCTTCCTTTCTGGGATACAGTGCATTAGCAGGCTTAACAAATCTTTTAATAGTAGGAGTCTGCTTTGTGTTATTATAGGTAGGTGTTTCTTTTAAGTTTCTTTTACATGAAAGATCTCTAGCAATAAAACTTTACAGCTAACTTTTGTAGGTGAAAACTGTTTCTTGTCACCTTATTAAGGCAGTTTGGGGGATACTGTTCTCTATAGTACACCCTACCTGCAGTGCTAAAATAATAAATGCATGCTATAAAATAATAAAGTGTGATGAGTAGTGCTCAATAAATGTTTAAAAAGCACCTCTGTGATAGATTCTGAGGTTTTGCACCACAGCCATCATGCTTTATCAGCTGTAACACCACGTTTGATAGTATACAATTTAATGCTAACAATATCATAATACATATAGTAAACTGCACAGTATCATTGATCAAATCTTACTCAGAAATATATGGAGAAAAAAAATAAAATAACTACACATTACCAAAGTGTAACAGATCAATCTGGGTCAAGCTAAATAAAATTATACCCAGGCGTACTGCACAGCTTCCTGTGATGCCACATTATGGGCCTTTTAAAAGTGTAGCCTTTGTTTTCATTTTAAGTCACTGGAAATTCAACAATTGCATTGTGTTTCTTTTAAAAGATGGTGTCTGTCTACTCACCAAACTGCAGTTCATGCAATAACAAGTAAGAGAGTCATGTTATATCCTAGTATATGAAAGAATTATGCAAGCAGTATACAATAGTCAGTGCATTAGAATGTTTTAATGTTTTATCTTTGTCGGTAGTGCAACAGGCAGTCTTTGATGCAGAAGGCAGTGGGTTCTGTTCTCACACCAGGTAGCACAATTACTGGCACTGCAGTGCAGCATAAGGGGAGGTGCTGCACTTTTTAATGCTCCATCTTTCAGATGAGACATTAAACTGAGGCTCCATTTGCATTTGTTGGTGGTAGCTCAAGTGGATATAACAGATCCCACAACATCAATCAAAAACAGTAGGGGGTCCCATATTTAAAACATTAGGTACAATGTTATTTACAATATTATTTACAACATTAGATATTTACAATTTATACAGTACATAATTTTCCCTTTCCATCCTGTATTATAATGCAGTCATAATTACCATTTATTATTTTAACTTCTGTTTTCATTGCCATTCTTAGACACCCACTCCATTTCCACAATCACCATCTGAATTTTCTTAGGATTACTACTAATCTCCATTTACCATTAAACATGATTTGATTTATCCTTTACTTCCAAATGGTCTACACAACACAAAATAATATTTTATCTATTTTACTAAAGTATTTCTTAGTTTTATGCACACAATATCCATATTGATATCTTTCACCTGTGTCTTATCTTCAGAAAACTTTTCTTCATATAGTTTTCCCATAGTTTTATAATCCTTATACATTGTAAGAAAACAAGTTCTGTACTTTTTTCTTTGCCCCAATATATACAAATGCTTTCACTAAGTTTTTATATGGCATATTTCCTTTTACTGGTAATTTATTAATTCCTAATCTCTACAGAAGATCTTAACATTCCATTTGCTTATTACACCATGCTTTTCATACTTTTATAGCTTTAAGTTTTTCATTCATTAAAACAGCAAAGAATTAATATAATACTATTGCATCATGGTATTGTTATACCCCACTTTCCTCTCATGTTCATCAATTTTTATTTCTTCAAAGTATTTTTCCCTGATAAGATCTCACTTCATCTATACATCCCTTTCCTCTTTTGAATGTTTTTAAACATATCCCAGTATTACTCATATTTATATTTTAATAGATTCCCTATTAACTTCTCGTTTTTATCATTTATCTAAAGCAAAACTCCATACATGTTCAGTGTATCAGCATATACAATCTGGGTTATTAATCCTAAACCTCTATCTTCCTTATCCATATATAAGACTCCTCTCTGGCTTCAGTCTCAAATCCCATATAAGTAAAAAAAATTGCTTATATAAATTACTGGCAACTAATGGATACTTGCTAAATATATGATCTTTCCCAGTATAACTGAATTAATAATATGAACTTTTTTATTAAACTTATATGTTTGCCAAAAACAAAAAGAGTTCCTTTATGTCATCTATTATCTTTATCCATTGTTCATCACGTACATTTTTAGCACCAAATCTTATACATAACACAGACATTTCTTTCATCGAAAAATATATTCCTCCTATCTTTACTATAACACCTAGTCCTTTACTTTTGCCTTTATTTAAATTCATACCTATTGTGTTTAAACATTAATACATGTAACATAACCACTCCCTCCTGCCACTCCCTACATCCTTCCAATTCATCCTATCACCTTAAATTTCCTGCCTAATAACCACACCTCCCTTAATACCGCTTTCTGCTCACATCTGCCCCTATTTCTGTTCAAATTAAATATAATCTCTCTAGTATACTACTCCTTTCTATAGACACTCTGCTTACTCCCAATTTAACATCATGTTACATCTTATCCTAACTGCATCACTGCTTCTGTTTCTCTCTATCTCCACCTCCTACCATTAAACTCTAACTCACATTAATCCACCCCTACACTTACCTACATAAATGCCCATGCCTCATCAAACCCTACTTTCCTTATTGCCCCAACTCAATTTCATCACAATAACACCCACATTCATAAAATAAAGCTCTTCTTGCCTACCTCGACAACTTCTAAAATAAAGAAAAAAACATCTTCTCTATACCATAAACCACTCTAGTCTAAACATCACTATGCTCAACTTATAACTCTCAGGAGATATTCATCCCAATCCTTGTCCTGTCCTGACCTCCTGCCCCCCTCCCAGCCTGCCCCCTCCATCTCCAATTCTCCTATATCCTCTCAGACGTATACCACCAAAACTACCAAAAATGTAACTATACCCTCTCTCAATAATCAAAGTATCCTCAATAAAGTTACCCTGTTTCACTCCTGGATATCTCATCTCTCTCCCAACATACTCTGACATACAAGGGGGTGGTATAGCCATATTTTACTCTGAACAGCTTACCCTATACCCTTTATCTATCTCCCCACCTAACTTCCACCCAGCAGAAGTCCTCATAGTTAACTACAAATTGAATAATCACAAAAACATAGCAATAGTCTCCATCTATATGACTCCAGGAAACAACATCCCTACCCTAGAACACTTCCTAGCCTGCATTTCACAAACTATCACCTATGAAACTATCATACTGGGCAACTTCAACACTGACTAGTCCCTTCTGGCCACTGACTCTCCTAATGCTAGGATTAACCTTTTCGGCTTCTCCCAAATGATCACTACCCCACTCAGCTAAATAAGCATTAACTGTATCCTTACTTCTAACCCCCAATTCTACCACAACCCCTCACACTATCTAACTCCCTCACTGACCACCTCCCTGCCCATTTACAATGACACACACCCTCATTCTCCAAATCCCAACAATATGAAAGCTGTTGCAAGCTCTCAAATTTCAACTCTGATACTAATGTTCTCTCTTCTATAAACTGGTCCTTCCTTAATGACCTCTCCCTAGAAGAAGCCATCCTAAAATTCAATAGCATCTTCCTAAATATGCTCAAACCCCTGGACCCAGTTAGTAAAATCAGAATTAAAGCAAACTATGCTCCTTGGCTTACTGTAAATACGTGCAGCCTCTTGAATAACAGGGATATCACCTGAAGAAATTGGCAAACAGAAAATAAAACCTTTTCCAACTTTAAAAAATACATAAAACTATGTAATCTAACTAAAAAAACAAGTCAACACTGATAAAAAAAACTTTTACCAAAAACCACATGAAAACCTCCACTCTAACCTCAGAAAATTCTGGAATACTATCACCAACCTCTTGCACCATAGCAGCCCTCCACTCCAAAATCATCCCCTGATAGCTCTGTATTAGACACTGCTACACTTCTTAACTCCTTTTTCATTGATTCCATACATAACTGAGTTAAAAATGACACATGTACCCACCCTTCTGAACCCCTAGCCCCCCTCAACACTTATTTTACTCTTAAACCTGTCTCCATAGGTTATATAAGATCCCTCCTCAGTAAACTTAAAACATGCTCTCCATCAGCTGATAAATTACCTCCTTTTTCCTTAAGCTAGCAGCAAATAGCATTGCGTATCACATATCCATATTAATCAACAGATCTATCCAGCAATTCTGTGGCTCATTCTCATTAATCATGTCCAACAATATATCATCCTGCAACAACCCCCCCCCCCCGACTAGAGGGTTGTGACAACACAATCTAGTGCTGTAACCACTGACACAAAAAGTTTTGCGGAAACAAATCTTCTGATTCCAGATTATATACTTTCCTCACCTTATCCTACCCTTGAAAAGGTTTTACTGCTTTTTCTATCATCTCCATTGCACTTTCTTCCTGTCTGAATGGTGGCTTCACCTGAGATTCTTTCTCTGATAAAGATAATGTCTCTTCTGTCCAACTAACACATCAGAAACTCCAAAATCATTTGTGTTGTCTTTTTATTCATCCTTGTTCCCTCAACCAACTTCTTGCTTCTCCAAACTGCCTAAGCTCCCAGGCTGGAAGACAGGCAGTATAACAGTGAACTGCATCCCCATATGCAAAAAGAGTAGGGGAAGTTCCCTGATGGCTGGCCAAGTTTCCCCTTGTAGTATAAATCCTACATTAGTCTCCCCTGAAAACAGCCTACTAGTTTATTGGGACTAACACTGTCAAGAAAAGGGTAAATAAATAAATAAATACATAAATAAATTTACAGCCCATTAACAAAACACCTGCTGTAAATAATGCATGCCACAATGCCTGCTGCCTAGCACTCTGGTGATGGTTGATGTCTAACCAGTGTGTGTAACCATTGTACATATGCATGAGTACACCTTAGAAAAGTAGATTTTTTTCCATGTATAACTTAATGTCTCTGCTTGCTAATGCATTACAGATGAGTTTCCATGGAAATATATAAAAGTTTTAGATCAAAAACACTCTACCTTTTGAGATTCAAAGCATGATTTTTTAACCATAACTATTTGTAAATATATTAACACCTGTTAGTGAATTACAAACTATTTTGTTTATAAATTATTCCATTTTCTTTTGTTCTGCTTCCAACATAAATGTTTGCTGCTGTTTTAACAATTTTAAACTTATCTAGCATCTCCAAAATTTGTATACCATCTATTGTCAACTACTGCATTTTCTTCTAAGGTCTATGAAATGTGTATGCTTTTATACATGCTTTTGAAAAAATGAAAAAAATGCACAATTATTTTTTGTGTGTGTTTGTGTGTGTGTGTGTGTGTGTGTGTGTGTGTGTGTGTGTGTGTGTGTGTGTGTGTGTGTGTGTATATGTGTGTGTGCGTGTGTGTTCTTTTTCAGACATCAGTTTGTTCTTGAAACGGATCAGTTGACCAACCCATCCACAAGGTTACCAAAATAAATAACATACATACATACATACATGCATACATACATACATACATACAAGGTCATGCTGTCTTCATCTTAGAATTGCACACACCCTGTCCTTTGTTGTCACACATGCTGTGTGCTGTGCAGTTCATTGTAAATCTATGGATCCTAGCCATATTTTCCAGTGCTGTAGCAGGAATGAAAGAGTAGCTGGAGAAAGCTGCTATCTGAGGCCTTTATAGTTATGCTGACAATGCATTAGTTTGTTCTTTGTGTGCATTGATAATACATTTGCTCTTAATTTTAGAGATATGGAGTACCATACTGTCTATTATGTGAGGATTCAGACATTGAGAGATAAACATTTTATGGTAACCAACTAGCCATTATCCCAAACAAAGAAAAATGAATGTTTTTTTTTTCCAGTGGTCTCTATGTTTCTTTCTGAAGAATGGTTGACTGGCTTCTTTTCTAAGGTGATGTGGAATAAGGTGCCAGTTTGCTGGTATTGTTTTGTAGCAGTTTTTGTTTCTGCAACTGGCTTGCCAGGATGTAGTCTAATTAATGTTGGCTGTCTTATTAATCAACAAAAGACAACTGGTCATGTTTTGAATGACTGAGTTTCTTTGGGTGAGATGTTACAGTCACCACCAGAATCACTGGAAAACTTAAATGCATGAAGGGGAGGAGGACTTACCAAAAAGGATGAGGAGGAGGTCACAAGCGAGGAGGAGGAGATGCTTTTGCGTGGGATGCCTTAGCAAAGAAAAAAATATAAATAAAAATAAAAATCCATTATATGGCACTAGGGTGCCAAAGGAATTTGGGGGTTATGACAAGCGCAGGAGACCAGTCTAATCCCAAGTAGGCATGTAGCCCTTGGGATCCTGTGACAGTTTAATGTTTACGATACATGCAAACAGTCTAAGTGATTACCTGTTTCTGTTTTGCCTCCATGAAGGGTCTATATTATAACATAGACCTTAGAAGAAAATGCAGTAGTTGACATTAGATGGTATATAATTTCAAACCCTTTAGAGTAAAAGCTGACAATAGCGAAGCCGCGGAACATTGAAATTTTACCTAGGGTAAGATTTTGGTGGTCTGTTCCATGGCTTTGCTATTTACAGCACTGTGGTGTGATGGTTACAGACCGGGTTTAGGGAAGTGTGCAAACGGAGGTTACGGATTGGTTTCAGGTAAGTGTGGTGCGATGGTTATGGACCGGGTTAAGGTAAGTGAGTGAACGGACTGGGGTAAGGTGAGTGTGTGGTAGTTAGGGACTTTAGGGTTAGGGCGTGGGTGAGGTGAGTGTGTGGTAGTGACAGACTTTAGGGTTAGTGGCAGGTTAAGTGAGTTAGGGTTAGGGCACGGGTGAGGTGAGTGTGCGATAGTGACAGACTGTAGGGTTAGGGGCGGATTAAGTGAGTTAGGATTAGGGCGTGGTTGAGGTGAGTGTGTGAGAGTTACAGACCTTAGGGTTTGGGTTAAGGTAAGTGGATAGATTGTAGTGTATGTACAGTATAGTGTAGGGTTAGATGTAGGATTTTAAGTGTATAAACAGGCACAGCGGAAAACCATAAAAGTTGGCAAAAAAGTGAACAAATACTGTCACACCAATGCGAAATAAAATAAAATAAGATCTTTAATGTTTAATATGAGCACTTTCGGCAAGCACATTAACTTGCCTTCATTAGACAAACAGTTGTAAACACTTTTGGTTCTCCTTATATACTATTAAGTTGAGTAAATTAATGAGTCAGCCTACTTAACAAGCAGGAATTTTAGAGTAGCCTCGCCCCTATACTATAAAATAAACCATAAGTTACAATGTAAATACAATGTAACTATATACTATTTACAAACAATAAAAATCCAATATTAGTATTAGTATAAATGACAGTATTTGTTCACTTTTTTGCCGGCTTTTATGGTTTTCCGCTGTGCCTGTTTCTACAGATTTTAAGTGTATGCTTGTGGATTGCAGTTGTTTTGGTGTGCTTGTGTTGTGTGTGTGTATGTTTCTTGGAACAGCAAATTTTTTCCCTGGGAAAAATTTTGCTGTTCTAAGTGTTTGATGGTATTATTGTTCGACTGAAATGGGTTGATAATATAACATTTGAAATTTTGAACTTTCAGTGTTATAATATAGACCCTCCATGAATGCACATTCCTCCCTTGACTGCAATTTTTGTATGTTAGTCATGTAGTGAACAGGAATAATGCTAGTCCTGGATAAAGTTTACTTTCTTACTATGTGTGGTTTGGTTCCCCCTCCCCTCCCTCACTTTACTCTTGTATACTTATCAGTTCAATAATTGTGGACAAAGCCAAAAATATTAGAAAGACAGAAGCCCAACATTTCAGACAGATTTAAATATTGTTCTTATAATCAAAGAATGTTGTAAAAATAATAGATTTGCAGTTGCATGCATTTCCCAAAGGATATGAAATCTAAAACTCAAAACTTTGCCATTATGGTGCTTGCAATCCCATTCTACATACATCAACAAATGCAAAACCAAGATCCCTCCCTCCTGTGCAGAAGAGTGAATTCTTTGTTCTCTCTGGATATGACAACACAAATTCATGCATCAGCTCATGTCTAAGATGTTGAGTGATTGGAGCAGCCAAGACCTTTAGAAATGTGGCTGAGCAGAGCTAAGCCACACTTCTCAAGTTATGCCAACTGTCAGAGAATGGTGCTTCAAGGAATTTGGCCTATGGGATATGCATGCTTCTAGCATAACCATCCAGGCTCTGGCTTCCCGAGAAGAGTGCCTCAGAAATCTGTAGTAGAAGCTTAGTGTCAGTGTGATGTTATTTGTCTCCTTAAAGTCACATGGCAAGCTTGATACATAGCATATTTGAAAAACTGAGGCAGTATTTGTTGTGAAGTAATTTGAAAGATAGGGAGGAGAAGACAGTAGCTGTATTATGTTTGTTGGGACAGGACACGTATATGTTTTTCTTAAATTCTCACAACAGGAAGCTTATTTGCTTTTCTTAAATTCTTACAGTGGTGTTCATTACCATTAATGAGGTCAAAATGAATTGACAGACTATATTTATTGTAGTGTGTAGTATTGTTTTTTTTTTGTTTTTTTTTTGTAGATAAGTTTAAATCGACTAAAGGTAGGCTAAATTCTAAGCAGGGTATGAGGAAGCATTCTCATGGGCAGTTCAGAATTCTTTGTTGAGACAATCTGAAGTGAAATAATATTCTTTGAGCTATTTGATGACTTTCCTGCCAATGTTGCCCAATGGTTCCCTTCCTTTACCGACTGACCCATTCATTCTTCTCTTGGGACAGGAGACAGGCACATTCTAGCCAAAATGAGAGCCCTATAGTCCATTCAGTCTTTGACAGAAGGACTTTGTCAGTCCATTTCTTTCTCCAAACAGGACAGTTAGGTGGTAGGGAGTAGGCCAGTCTGCAGAGCATAAACTCTTTGCTGTTATGATTTCCACTATGTGCTTCCTTCATTGCAAAGTATATGTATCTGCATACACATTTCCTCAGCTTATTGCTATGCAATTTTGGGCAATGTGTACACAGCAGTCCTATTTTCTGTGGGTGCAAAACCTAGTACTCTCAGTGGGTGACACCCAAGAGCTGAGCCAGATCAGCCTTACTAGGAATAAAGATGAGCAACTCAATAACAGGCACTCACTCTCATCCTCTTCAAATTGACCCTCCAGTGTCCATGATACTAACAGAAAACAGGTGCACTGAATCACAGTCATTGCTTCATCACTCAATGCCATAAAGGCAAGGGACAGCTGATAACCTTCTGTTAGGAAGAGAAGGTTGGTATAATGGTTAAGGTGTTTACCTCACAGACATAAGGCTCAATGTTTGATCCTCACTTTTGGGGAAAATTTACTAGGCTTAGAATGGCTCCCAATGACAGCTAGCTGAGCTAATAAACTATAAGACTGTATGCTGGTTAAAAGTTCAAGTTAGGTCCAGGTGCAGTCCTAAATAAATGTAACTTTGCTCTTGAGTGAATTTGTTATTCTCCAAGAGAGAAACAAATTAAGTATTTTGCTTCTAAGTGTGCTTATTTGTTCTCCAAAATGAAATATAAAAGTCACTTGGTGAAGTAACATTCACAGACAAATGTCAATGACCAACAACAATGCTGCATGTTTATACAGTTGGGTTACATTTGATAGCAGCATATCTATTCAGATCCACTGTTGCTGTGGAAAGTGTGTTTGCAGGTGATCAGGTTATTCAATGCATGGCATGTTTATGATTGCATCAGTTCAGTAGTACATGTAAATATAAGTAAAGACAGGAATTATTAACCATATTCAAATAATGGATAACTGTACATTATTTAATGAATCATCCCCACATGCATACAGGTCACTAATGAACAAATATATGCAGTGCAAAAGTAGCTTACCAGCCTGTATTAAGAGTTAGAGTAATCAGATGTGAAATGGAAATGAAAGAATGGTACCTTAATCCAAAGGCAGCCTTCGAAGGAGTTAAACTTGGAAGAGTTTCAGAGAATGGATATAAAATGCTGCCTTAAACTAGAAGCAGCCTTGGAAGGAGTTAATCTTGGAAGAGTTTTGGAGAATGAATATAAAATGCTACCTTAATCTTGAGGCAGCCTTGGAAGGAATTAACCTTGGAACAGTTTCAGAGAATGGATATAAAATGTTACCTTAATCTAGAGACAGCCTTAGAAGAGCTTAGGGCTGGCAAGTGTTAGCCTGATGAGTCTAGGACAATGGAAATAAACTGTTATCTTAACCTGTGTTTAAGCATGTAAGGAGACAGTCTGATGAGTTCAGGACAGTTGATATGAAATGCTACCTTAATCTATGCTTAGGCTTGGAGGGAGTTGGTCTGATAAGTGCAGAACAATGGATATGACCACTGCTCAGAGGGATGTCATTTCTGTGTCCAGTACATGCAGTGCTGTAACTAGGCTGGAGATTATTTATGAAAAGTATTAAACAATAAAGACAAATGAGCTTAACAGCTTTTTATATGTGTTGTTCTACAATCATCAGGCTCCATTTGTTCCAAGTTTTATTTTTTCTTTTGGAGCAATTTTATATATATGTATATATATATATATATATATATATATATATATATATATATATATATATATATATATTTTTTTTTTTAATTCAATCAGCAGAGTCAATGTTGTGTAACAAAAGTATAACTTAAATTTTTTTTATAATTTCTTATAGTTCAGTAGTCGCTAATATTACTACTTTGAATATCAATGTGCTGGCCTGACTCACTTTGAAAGACAAATTATTAGTGGTTCCCTTAACCAGGAAACTGTAGCAGTTATTTAGCCTTTATTGTCCTTATGCTAAATACCAGGGACCTGCAAGTTTAAAATGTGTTATTTGGGCATAGCATCAGTAGCTATGATGAATCTACTTACAGTGCCGCTGAAGGTTGAGCAATATTTCCAATATCCTGGGGAAAGAAAGTTTCCTTCCAGAAACAATTTATTTTTATTGCACCAAAGGCTATTGCAGAATACCAATAATGCATAACCTTACAAATACTTTTGTATAAAACAGAATCATTGTCATTGTCACAGTGTACCGTAGTGCTAGGGTGGGGTAAAGGGGGTGACTGCTGAGGGCAGAGGCTATTAGGAGATACAGTCTGTAGGTGATGATGGTGTGGAATGTGAAATGGAATTAATTTCTGAAATGGGAAGAACAATGTGGTTTCAGAAAAAAATATCAATACCGCAGTTATGGATGAGCCAGTGACCTACGTAAGTCTTAGAATTTTTAACATTCAGTAGTGAGGGCAGGCACATGGACTGAACTATAAACTGAGAGCTTCATTCTATGACTTAGCACTCACTTCCCTTCTGTGGTGCAGTACCATACTCTCAGTAGTGCACTGGTACACTGGCAAACCTCCCATTCCCTTCCAGCCTCAACTTTGACCAAGTCCACAAAATGCTTATTTCTCCAGTCTTAGGTAACTCTTTCTCCCTCACCTATTGGGAGGAATCCTCTCTTCCCTGGAAAAAACAATGACCTTTAATTTGAAGGTGCTATTCATCCCAACCACTTCATACACAACAATAAATCATTTCAGTGCACGCTGTGCAACAAAGTATCTTGAGGCTAAGAAGACAGTATCAACTGCAAAGAACAAAGACATCCTCACATCCATAAACCACTTACTCTGGAGACCTCACTAAACCTTGGTATCCTGTCCATAAAAGTCATAAATGGGGACAACAAGACATAACCTTGGTGGAATCCATTATCCATCCTGATTGTATTTGATTTAATGCCAGTAATGTGGACACTATTGAAATACAAGGGACAGTTGCCTGAATCCCCATACTATTGTATCAGTTCTTACATGCTCATATGCCTTTTCCGAGTCCACAAAACAAAGGCAGATAACATTAGCAAGCTCTTGTGACCCCTCTCATATTTGTGTCATGGGCAAAGAGTTGCTCCACTCCTCCATGGACATGATATAATATACATTGCCCCTCCAGAATCAGAAGTGCAGTTATTGGAAACCATTTAATTTCCAGCATGCTGGTGTACATTTTGCAAGGGAAGCTGAGGAGTATGATCTTACTATAAGTATAAAACACACTCTTAACCACACTTTTGGAAATGCAGACTAAAGAGTATAAAGGTCACACAAACAATCAAACAAACAATTTAGTAAAAAACATAAGAAAGACAGAGTAAAGCTAGAATTGTTACTATGTAATACCTTAAACCTCCTGTAGTGGCGGACCATGGTATATAGAAAGTTAAGCACACAGACGTTAAGTGAATGCTGTATACTTTGTATTGTGCTTCACTAAATGTCCATCTCCACAATGACTGATCGCATTTACATCAGCTTAGTACATTATGGATGTAAATGTGGTCAAACATTGTGCGGAAGGACGTCCAGCAGTGCACACTTATACCAGTGTTTCAACTACATAGGTTCTAAATGCCTGAGATTTTTCTTTTTTAAGTCTTTAGTGGTGTACTCAAGCCAATAAAGTCAAACCCAACTGAGGACTACTACCTCATTTTCCCACTCTAGAGGTATTGTCCCAGGTTCATAGGTGGTTACAAGGCTAACAATCCTAGGAGGCTTATTTAAGTCCAGCCACATCTTCTCATTTGTAAATGACAAGACAAATTGCACGGGGCAAATAGTTTAAGACAAACCATATTTCCTATTTATAAATGACCAAATACATTATTCAGGGTATATAACTGTTAAAGGGGCAGATCATTTACAAGCTGCCTTTGTCCAATAAGGGAATAGTTGCCAGTACAGGGATGAGTTTCCAATTCCCCATCCATTCATCAAAGGTTGGGTTTGAAAAGGATCATAGATGAATGCTGCTTCACATAAATGGGAAACCTGCTCCGGAGTATGGGCATTCTCCGAGACAGATATCTCTCTCACCAACATCCATCCATCTATCCATAAAACCTTTTTTCCCAGTTTTGCATGTGGGGTCCCCAACATGTTCTATTTATATTGCAAACTAGATTTAAGTCCTTTGAACAGCTATTTCTAGTGTTGTTAAGCTTGTGGATGTGATGCAAGTCTGTCAGTACTGGGTCAAATGTTACCTTGTAAGCCAGGCATAGATCATCTCTCAGTAATCTGCAGGAGACTGACTATAAGGTTAAGCCTTTGAAGTGGTCTGCTTATCCCATGCAGTTTATGCCATGTATTCTTTTTTGTAAGGAGCCTCTGTGGACATTACAGTTGTTGCATATGCCTGGTAAGGAACTTACTGAAGGGAGCAATGCAATCAATGATTGGTCTAAAGATTTTGGAGTTTTGAGTACACGAGGACAATGATATCCCCGGACCCGGATGCCATACCCTTTATAAGTTGTACAATGTAAAATGATTTCCTTACGTGAGTAGACGCATGATGATCAACGCTCATGTCACTGTCCACATATGTTCCCAAGTGGGTCTACCCTTAGAGATGTGGCTTTTCTATGGTAATTCTCAGGGGTGACTAAATGTTCAAATAATGCTATTATGTATTTTCTGACATTCAGTTTAAAGCCATGGGTCTTGTACCAATTCTTACTTGCGATAAATCCTCTTGGATGGTATTAGTATCCTTGTGAGAATCTATAATTATGCCAAACTTGTAGGCATCCCTCAACTTGGTCAACCAGAGGCCAAAAAGGAGTGGCTTCAGCACTTAGCCTTGAGGGTGTCTGCTGGTGACTGGCTTTTGTTGAGGTACATTCCCCTCTCCTGACTCCTTGTGTCCTATCTGTGAGCCAGTTGGCTAAACAGTGGTAGACATAGGGAGACATAAGGGTTAGCTTCTATATTCATGAGTTTGTTGAAGATGCCTAGATGGGAAATAGCATTGAATGATTTGGCCAGGTCAAGATAGGCAGTGTGTACCATTTTGCCCTCATCCATAGCTCTGGTGACTTTATCAAAAAACGTTCATCAGGTTGAGCAGGCATGATTTGCCCTTGGTGAAACCAGACTATGTTAGACCCAGCATCTGAAGATTTCCTGTGTCTTTATAATATCAATGATAATTCTTTCCATGACCTTGCAAATGGGACTGGTCAGACATATGGGTCTGTAGTTACCCAGGTTAGCAGATGGCCTGACCTTGTGCAGAGGAATAGAGGTTGCAGTCTTCCATTTGCTAGGCATGAAGCCAGTTTGGAAGCTAAGGTTGAACATTAATTTTAGAGGGCTGAATAGGTCATGTTTCATACTATTCAGGACGAATCCTGGGATATTTTCAGAGCCAATAGATGCGGTATTTTTTTTTTTTTTGCTTTGGAGAGTGTATTGAAGACCCGTTTTCTAGTGATAGCCACTGTTGATTGAAAATAATTTCTATTAAGTTTGAGGAGGACCTCTCCCCACATATGATGTGCTAGATTCTGCGTGAAGTGATTTTTCTGTAAGTTTTAGTGACATGTTTCTAGACACTTTCTGCATACGTATATTATATCACAGTGTTATTTTATAGTACAAAGTGACATGTTTCTCTTTGTGACTTAACTCTGTGTCCCATATTATTCTTTCTCCAGTTCCTATTTTTCTCTTCTTTTCACTGTTTTACTTCTTTATGCATAAATCACATAATTATACTTGAAATACTATAATCCCTGTCACCTAGCATCTTTCATTATTCCCCCACCATTTTGAAGGTATTTCAAGGCTGCAGCAGGAAAGCTATACATATATCTAACCTAGTATGTCTATGTTTAATTCCAGGAACTGCAACTCAACAACTCTGACATTTCCTGACAAAGCAGTTCCATGTTTAGAAAGGATTTTTCTTTGAGGGCCATAAAACATTTCATAAAAGAATTCTTTTAGAGTTCCTGAGTGCTGGTGCATTACAAAATAAAGCATTGCCTTCTTCACAGGTTCAATACCATGGGGATTTATTTTTTTCGTTTCGTCTACATTTCAAACCAAACTGCATTTTTTCCTAAAATTTTCACAACAATGATTGCATTATATGAAGGTATACTACTACATAACTAGGTAAGAAAGAATTTCATTATTTCTTTATTATTTTAATACTTTTCATGATGATAGTTTCCTGTACATCATAAAAGTAATAAAAGAATAACAAGTAAGTCTAATATCTTCACTGAAGAATTAGGTTTGATTCCTATCAACTTATTTTGTTATTCTATGATCCTTATCAAACTACCTTTGTTACTGCATTATCTTAGTTCACCCTTGGAATTAGTCGCCTGTGCCTAGTGAGTCTCACATGGCAATCATAAAAGGAACAAAAGATAAGCAAACTAGTAGGTAAGGAACTGTATAGTGAGGTTAGTTAAAGTTATTGAAACTGTTTTATGTTAAGGACTTATTGCCTTCACCTCAGTCATTTTTATTTATTTTCCATTTTAAGCATTTAAAGTGAACTCGTATGTAGTCGTCAGTAGCCATTTTATTTCATTATTACTTAAGTTTCCTAAATATGCTCCGTTATTCAAAAATGTATTCACATGAAACTTGTGAAATGTTAGTAATTCACACATTTGTCTTCCGGTGGCAGTTACAAATTGTGAATTCATGAAAGCCCTCTGTATAAAATTCTACAGACTTTTCCCTCTCTATAATTAATAAATACAATAATAATGTATTAATATATACATGCAATGGCAGTGACCCCTGTTGGTGTAACAACAGCTGAAACTGACATCTACACTTTCTGCAAACAAGGTGACATTGATTAGCACCAACATCTAACTGTATGTGTGGACGGCATACACTGCAAATCCCATGAATGGCATGCTGTGCACTGTGCTCACAAGCTTCTACAAAAAAAAAAAATAAACAGCCTTGGTACTCTTCTCCACCTATACATTCATGCAACATGCATGTGCAAAACAAGATGCATAATGATTACTTAACTAGGCTGTACTGCTGTGCTGCCAAGATGCAGATAAGTCAAAGTTCTATATTAACAGTGCTCTAAAACTTTGCATAATGTCACAACCAACCCAATGTCATAGACTATGCCTGTATTCTATACCAGGCCCTTATTACTGTGCAAAGTTTTTCATGGTGTCAACAATCGGTTTTCCTGAAATCCAAACAGTATATTAATTCTAGATGCCATAGCTACCAAAATGAACTTTGGATACTTCTATCCTCTTCTGTGGTTTCACATATACTTATTGTCTTTAATTGTTTTGAGGTTTTAAATCAGATATACCAATTGCTCAGGCTGCTGCAGCGAGATTGACCTACTGCCAGCTGTGATATTGAGAAAAGATAAGTGTTTATTCTCATTTTTTGTCTGCATTTTGATTTAATATCTCTGTAATCTGTACAACTGTACTTATTCTTCTTCTTGTTTGTCCCCATCTACCCTCTCTGTTCTTGTTTTGGTGTTGGTGTTGGTGGGTCTGGAATTGCCCGCCCCTCCTGTAAGTCTGTATTTGAACACTCCTCCTGAGTCCTTCTCATTTGCTCACTTAACCGAATACAGTGAGATCATATTCTGAGTCTAGTGTTCACTCTACATAATAAAGAGAGAAGATTTGAGAAAGCCAACCAACTTAGGGTCTTCCTTCCTCTCTTCTTGCACTTTACTAACAAAAAAAAAATTCATCGGCTTTTACTGTATTTGTGTTTCCTCCTACTGTATTTTGCTTTTGCCTATTCTTAAAAGTACGCAATTTTATTTATTCTGCTGCACTTATTGCTGCTTGGTGGTAGCCTGATTAAACTGTAACTGTATTCTAAGTCTTTTGGTTTAAGCACTTGGGCTTCATACTGATTGTTTTACATTAAGAAGTTTTGTGGTCTGCACTGCTGTGGCAGGACAGGTAGCTTACATCCTTCTAAGCTGGGAACTGCTGATTGAAAGCTCAGTGTCTGCTATTCTGAAAGTGTATTTGTTCTGGTTTAAGTGCTTGGGCTTCAGGCCAGTTATTCTACATTAAGACGGTTTGTGGTCTGCACTCTTGTGGGAGGAGAGGCTGGATTCTGCCCTTCTGAGCTGGGAATTTTTGGTCACAGGCTTATTGTGCCTGCTTATTTGAACTGTTTCTTTCTGAAATTGGTGCGCCTTGTTACTGTAGCATAGGACTAGATTCAGGCCTGCTGAATCTAGCTTTGTTTGTATATCTTGAGCACTGATCCAGGCCATCTTTTTTGGAGAAGGTTCCCCTGCACCCTAGTAGCGGGAGTGTGCAGTTAGAACTTGTCTGATTGAAGACTGCTGGAACAGGACTCAGTTTTGAGTTTTTTCTGGTTAATTGGGTAACTTGGTTAAATCAGATTGTTTGTTTTCTATTGTTTTATATATATAAATTGCACTTTATTCATCTGCTTTTACTGTATTTGTGTTTCTTCCTACTTTATTACTAGGGGCATTGACTACAACTCTGAACTGAGATATATAACTAACAATAAGTATCTTTTTATGCGCATTTAAAGTGTTTTTTTTTATTGAATCTGCTTTATTTTCTGAAAAAATATATATATACTTGTTTCCTGCCTTTCTAAGCTGGTATAGTCCCATTTTCAGGTTAGTGCTGAATTCAGGGCTGTGTTACAAATCTCTGTGTTTGCCCATACCTTACTTGGATAGAAGAAAGTTTCTCTGTTCACCTGTGAGAGATGGGAGCTTTGAGCAGCCTATCTGTCCCTGGAAGAGTGGTTTCAGCCCAGAAAGTAGTAGTTTATTGGCAATTTTGGGCTAATTTCTATCTCTTTAATTTCCCTGCTATAAAAAACGCATTTGCCTGGTTTTGCGCACCGGTCAGTGCCGGTTAGCTAGGCTATAACTATACTCGGCTCCACAAAGTCTCCTCTTCAATTATTCCCTTGAAACTAGACAAACTTTCAACTTAAGCACTCAAGCCATTCATTTCTTAGCCCGACACTTGCTCAAAACTCATAGCAAGCTCTTATAAACCCTAGCACTACAGAGGGACAAGGCTTTCTATTTGACCTTACCAGCCATTCAGTAAAACAGTTTACTGTACCTATCCAGGCATGTCCAAAGGTCAGTTTCAGGTGTACTCTCCTGTCCAACTGGTGAGTCTGGGCATTTTGAGGCAATGTTTCAACTGCCTCATGTACACAGACAACCCTTTCCTCCTACCACCAAACACTAATACATGTAAGAGATGCAATTATACAGCCGAACTGGAGGCTAAGCCCTCTCAACCCAAGACTGGATCAGACAGTCAAGAGGAGAAGGGAAATACTGGCATTACACCACCAGTCTCACACAGACCCATTAAACCAGCACTGGTAAAAAACACACGCAAATATACGAAAACATACTCAGAGGCTCTAAATAAAAATCTGCAAAAGCAAGAGAGCCCTCCAAAGCAGACATCCAAGCAACCTCCACCCCCCCAACACAAACCATGAAACACATACTTCACAAATCCAGTGTGCCACGCAATCACATCCCTCAAGGCAAAATAACATACCCAACATACTAGTAATAGGTGACTATATAGTCAGGCACACTGATGTCCCACTTACTAGGCTGAATAAGGAGAAGGTTACTGTTAGCTGCCTGTCGGGTGCCATGATCCGCCACATAACACAAGCATTCAGGTCACTCCAGAACAAGTACAAATACGACTGTGTCATTGTCCATGTTGGTGTGAATGACCTGAGCCGTACCTCCCTGGACTACATGAAAAGAGACATGGAAGAGCTCTCTGATCACGTACCCCAGGCCAGTATGACCCTGACCCTGAGTAGCATCCTGCCCTCACCAAGAATGATACCACGGTATAAAGAAAAAATATATCAATTTCAACAATTGGTTAAGTTTGTGGTGTCATTCAAAGGGGATCCAGTGCCTGTCTGCCTGGGATGACATGCTCAACAAGCTTCGCTAGAGATGTCTTGCACCTGTTACCCTTACGCTTTTGAATACTGGCCAAGGCTCTTGCCACCCCTATAGTGCCTTTTTTAGACAAGGCTCAAAAGACAAACCCACCACCGTAAATAGGACAAGTAACAAAAATCTGAGGGTAATACTACTCAATGCCAGAAGTCTAAACCTCAAAATGCATGCACTCGAGGCACTCCTCAGTATGGAGAAAATCAATATATTTGCAGTAACAGAAACCTGGTTTAAAGCTCCAGAGAGCACCCCAGCACTACCAGGCTACAACTCATACCATACATTTCGGCCACAGAACCCGGACCGAAATACAAAAGGCAGGGGAGTATCCATATTCATCAAGGACACCCAAACCTCCAGGTTAGTGGCACAGCACGATGCTTCAGAGATTATCCACGTGCAACTAACAATGGGAAAAACTGCAATTCAAATTGTAGCTTGCTACAGATCACCCACCATGTCCCAGAACCCCCATTCTGCATTTCTGGAAACACTGGGTAACATAAAGGTCCTACCAAATACACTAATATTGGGTGATTTCAACTACCCAAACATTAACTGGGAGAATTACTCAAGTACTAACTCCCTTGCCCAACATTTCCTAGAATTTATAAACTCAAACACCCTGGAACAACTGGTCAACACTCCCACCAGAGGTGACAACATATTGGACCTGGTCATCACCAACATGGCGACTGGTGTTCCACACTGGAGGTCAGCCCCTCACTGGCTAGATCTGACCATAAACAAATCACTTTGGATATCCACATTCCGCCCCAACTCCCAGACAAGGAAACCACTGTGCAAAACTTTTCAAAAGCAAACTTCACATCACTTAAGATGGCGGTGGAAAGTTTCAAAGCCCCCATGCTAAAGGATAACGCTGTCCACACTAGAAAATCCTTTATTAATGCATTCTACGGGCACCTACAAGAATGCATGGATCATGCTAGCCCAAGCAAAACCAAGACTCACTCCTCTAAGAAAAGGAAACCAGTCTGGTGGACCCCTGCCATAAACAAGCTATACAATAGAAGGAGGAAACTAGTACAGAAAAAAGTAAAATCCCAAGAAGGGAAGACATCCCTGATCAGTATCAGCAAGAAACTACGATCCCTCATAAAATAATCCAAGGCGAGCTTTGAAAGTAAACTTGCCAAGGACTCCAAAGATAAGCACAAGGCATTCTTTAGCTATGTCAAGAATCTAAGTGGCAATGCTCAGATCTGCTCGGAGTTAGTGCAGAATGGCACAAAATACAATGAACCAACTGATATTGCCAAAATCCTGGCAGACAGGTTCAGTGCAAACGTTAACCCCTCTCACTCCAAAAGGGCCCATAACCATACCAGAAGAATGTAGAGCCCCTGAAATCACAGACACTCAGGTTAAAATAGCCTTCTCTAAAGCCAAACACATAGCATAAACGGGACTGGACGGTGTCCCAGACTGCGTTCTATACAAGCTCAAAGACAAACTAACCCTTCACCTAAACACACTGTTCAAACTCAGCCTCTCCACAGGCTACGTACCCATAGAGTGGTGCACAGCAATGGTTATTCTGCTCCACAAACGTGGAGCCACAACAGACCCCAGGAACTATCACCCTATAAGCCTGACTAGCTTGGTCTGCAAGGTTATGGAGTGCATCATCATGGAACTCCTTAACAGAGACATTAGGAACCTCCAAACACTGGACCCTACCCAGTTTGGCTTTGTTAAGGCAGATCATGCCTAATAAACCTGGTGTACTTCTTTGAGACAGTTACCAAGGCTATAGACAAGGGGAACGGTGGTACACACAGCCTACCTAGACCTCGTAAAGGCCTTCAACACCATTCCCCATTCTGGTATTATAGACAAGCTCACCAGCCTGAACATAAACCCCTATGTCACAAGATGGGTTGCCAATCGGGTGACGGACATAACGCACATGGTGAGATTTGCAGGAAATAAGTCTGACTCTAAACCGGTTACAAGTGACATTCCCCAGGGCTCAGTCCGAGGACCCCTCCTGTTTGGCATATACTTCTCAGAGGTACTGACAAGCACAGGAGGACGTCTGCAAACTAGGGGCTATAATTGACTCACTGGCTGACGCAGACATCCTCCAAAAGGGTCTCACTGAGACGGTGTCAAAATCATGCTAAATGCCAGAAAGGGCATAGTTATTACCTTTGGAAATAACAAAGTGCCCACAAACTACCACATAGGTGGTAGTCCCCCGAATGTGGAAAGTGTAATAAGAGATCTTGGGACCCAAGTCGATAGTAATCTCTCCTTTGATAATCACATTGCCAAAGTGGTTAGAAAATCCTTCTGTGTGGCCCACCTAATCACAAAAGGGTTTGCATCCAGATCAAAAGAGGTCATTGTGCCCCTCTACTCATCACTCATCAGACCCATCATAGAGTACAACGCCCCATTTGGGATGAACCTTACAAGACACCTGCAACAGCTGGAAAGACCACAGAAGTACCTCACCAAGAGGACCATTGGCCTCAAACAGATGCCCTATGCAGCTCGACTGAAGAAACTCAAGCTGTATTCGGTTGCATACCACCTGCTCAGAGGTGATCCCTGCCTGACATACAAGGCCATGTCCAACCCAGAATTGATGCACATGCTCCACCTAGAGAAAACCTTATCCCCTCGAGCCACATGTTCTAAGGATCTAAACCTCACCACAACAATAAATAGGACATGCTGGAGGGATAGATTCCTGTCCAGGAGACTTCCCATGCTTTGGAACAAGATTCCAATCTACATTAGGCAGAGCTCCTCTCTAGCACTCTTCAAGAGAAACCTTGACAAGTGGATGGGAAACAGAAAATTTACCTCGGGGATCACTTCAGTGGCTCTGCTGGACAGAGGCACAGGGAACTAATCTAAGGGGGAAGCAAATGTCAACACATTCTGGCTAGGCTTATAAATGCCTTCGGGCAGATAGCCTAGTACCTACCTATGAACCTATGAGTATTATATGACTCTTAATGTATTCAAGCCATAGCAAGGACATATATATATATATTATGACGCAGTGATTTTTCATTCCTCTAAACCATGGCTGATTTACTCACTTTTTAATTTTAGAAATTCCTAAAGTTGCAGAAGGGGTCCATAATGTCCCCAGTATAGCTTTTATTTAATGGTTCTATACCCACTAAATAATGGGACCACAGTTTTGAAGCATTTTCCCAGTATTTGCATCTCTTCTTTCCAACATTTCCCTAGTGTGTAATAGGAAATATTGGAGCTGTTACCCTCAGCTACTACTAATATTATTGCTTGTTAGGTGCATCCACTGATATCTCATATCCTCTTGTTTTAATCACAAGATTACCATGGAAACTCATCTAATATAGCCAAAATTCATGGGTGAAGATGGGGAGCTGCATACTCTTGCTACTAATAGTAATGAGCTGTGTATATAGTGATGAGCTGTGGATATAGTAATGAGCTGTGTATATACTAATGAGCTGTGTATATACTAACGAGCTGTGTATATAGTAATGAGCTTTGTATATAGTAAGGAGCTGTGTACATAGTAATGAGGTGTGTATATAGTAACGAGCTGTGTATATACTAACGAGCTGTGTATATACTAACGAGCTGTGTATATAGTAATGAGCTTTGTATATAGTAAGGAGCTGTGTACATAGTAATGAGGTGTGTATATAGTAACGAGCTGTGTATATACTAACGAGCTGTGTATATACTAACGAGCTGTGTATATAGTAATGAGCTTTGTATATAGTAAGGAGCTGTGTACATAGTAATGAGGTGTGTATATAGTAACGAGCTGTGTATATACTAACGAGCTGTGTATATAGTAATGAGCTGTGTATATAGTAATGAGCTGTGTATATACTAACGAGCTGTGTATATAGTAATGAGCTGTGTATATACTAACGAGCTGTGTATATAGTAATGAGCTGTGTATATAGTAACGAGCTGTGTATATACTAACGAGCTCTGTATATAGTGATGAGCTGTGTATATAGTAATGAACTTTGTATATAGTAAGGAGCTGTGTACATAGTAACGAGCTGTGTATATACTAACGAGCTCTGTATATAGTGATGAGCTGTGTATATAGTAATGAGCTTTGTATATAGTAAGGAGCTGTGTACATAGTAATGAGCTGTGTATATACTAACGAGCTGTGTATATAGTAATGAGCTGTGTATATAGTAATGAGCTGTGTATATACTAATGAGCTGTGTATATAGTGATGAGCTGTGGATATAGTAACGAGCTGTGTATATACTAATGAGCTCTGTATATGGTGATGAGCTGTGTATATAGTAATGAGCTTTGTATATAGTAAGGAGCTGTGTACATAGTAATGAGCTGTGTATATAATAACGAGCTGTGTATATAGTGATGAGCTGTGTATATAGTAACGAGCTGTGTATATAGTGATGAGCTGTGTATATAGTAATGAGCTTTGTATATAGTAAGGAGCTGTGTATATACTAACGAGCTGTGTATATAGTAACGAACTGTGTATATAGTAATGAGCTTTGTATATAGTAACGAGCTGTGTATATAGTAACGAGCTGTGTACATACTAATGAGCTGTGTATATAGTAACGAGCTGTGTATATACTAACGAGCTGTGTATATAGTAACGAGCTGTGTATATACTAACGAGCTCTGTATATAGTGATGAGCTGTGTATATAGTAATGAGCTTTGTATATAGTAAGGAGCTGTGTATATACTAATGAGCTGTGTATATAGTAACGAGCTGTGTATATAGTAACGAGCTCTGTATATAGTGATGAGCTGTGTATATAGTAATGAGCTTTGTATATAGTAAGGAGCTGTGTATATAGTAGTGAGCTGTGTATATACTAACAAGCTGTTTACATAGCTCACATAGCCACAATATCTAATTGAAGCATAAATACATCAAGGATGGTATGGATTAAAGCAAAATTGAGCACTGAGCCATTCCGCATTAATGGAAGGATTCATTCTCAGTGCTTTGTTGAGTGTAAAATGGATAAAATCAAGCTCACATATTTCTTTTTCAATGAGTTTCAACTCCCAGATTGCTTTTCCTAGGGAAACTTGCTTCTGGTATAGTTTCTTTTTGCATCTCAGCACTGATTAAATGCATTTGGGCTTTTCTTTCTTGCCCTGTGGTTGGTCACACAGACAAGCCATTCTGTGAAAACTGCAAGAAAGACCAAGGAAACTAGTCTTCATTGTGTAACACATTAGACCTCCTGTAGTGCAGGCCCATGGTATATGCAAATGACCCCTTAAGGCCTCAAAATTGTTTCAACTACATGGAATCTGAATGCTCATGACTTTTATCTTTTACTTTTTAAATTTTTACTGTTTCATTCAAGTCCAAAAAGACCAAACCTCACTTTGGGGGAAGAAAGTCTTAAGTAGGGTTTAGCTACAACAAAACAAAATTACTTTCTGCACCATTGGGATGAAGTTTTGACCAGTTTGTTACATCTGGTTGAAGCATCAGTGAATTCAGATTTGATGTACTATAACAGAGCCAGTGAAACAGTTCTTTCACATTATTCATAGTCATTAGGGATCCTTTTCCATCAAGACCATGCATTACCTGCCTCTTCTCCCTCTTAGTCTATCAATACATGATACTGGAGAGTGCACCACTTGTTTTTTTCTGTAGTAGACCTATTGGTGTTCAGTCTACTATTGTCCTGCACTTACAATAAAGAAAAAATTCTTATGCTCAAAAAAGTTGTAGAATGAATGAAAAAATATCCTCTAACCACTGTGTTCACCTTCCATCTATATGGAAAATATTATGAATATTTTATTTCCTGGTAACACCACCTTCCAGGTTAGGATGTTTGAAGGTACAAAATCAGTTGGGTTCAGTCCCTAAAACAAAGGAAATTGAACATTTCCATTGTTAGAAAAACTGGTATGGATGGCTGATTTTGCAAGAAATCTTGTATTTTTGATATTGGTATTATTAATTTCTATCTCTCAGTGCATAACCCCTCACAACACCCGGAAAGAGCATTTAGCTCCATTGTGAAATAATAGGCTTAGTGAAATGGTATATAAATGCAGAGAAGCCCAGAGCTGTATGGCTTATTTGTCAGCAGGACAGCAAAAGGGCAGAAATATGTAAAAATTATCCAGAATGAGAGTGGTGGCAATGCATTGATGGAGTTACAGCAAATCACAAAATAAAAACAGAAGTCCGTGCCTAACATCAGATTTAATAATAATATCAAAATTCTGTTTTGTAGGAGACTTATTCTCATATACCCACTATAGAGTGCTGCATTCTTAATATATCTCTGAGATCATGCAGTCTTGGGGGTAGGTGAAATTTCCTTATTCCTACTGTTCCATGATCTCAGTGTTAACACTTGGGTTTTCCTTGTTTTAAACAGCATTCACGTCAATCGTATTTCATTTTATATTAGGGGATTAAGTCCACAGTTCTGAAGTGATGATTGTAGCTTTCTTCCCCTTCAGTTTTGATAAATCAAATTACTAAGCCAAAACTGGAAACAAATAAAATAATTTGAAGTTGAGAAGTAGAATAAGGTAGATAAATTTGAAGGCATTCAAAGGGCTTACCCTTGGCTTGGGGTGTGTGATTTTATTTTATACTTCCCTTCATTTTCTTTCTTATCCTGTCAGACTTACAGGTGAGTCTGTAGTCTGATTACTAGGCTAAAAAAAAAAGAGGAAGTGTCGTGCAATGTGACCTTTTTAATAAACTCCACAAGTATCTGATCCCAGTACATGGTGACTCGAGCAATGTGGAGGTGAATAAACAGTAGACAGTGAAAAAATAATAAATCTCCACCAACTGAATAAGTAAACCATGATTTAATCCACTCAGCTCTTCAAACAAATTCACGATACAATGCTTCATCAACAAGGGTTAAGCGCTTTCATCTGTCCATGCCAGATTTCATCAGAACCAATGAGTTACTGTTGTAGCTCTGTTTTATACCAAATTTTGGCGCCACAATTAACTATAATTAAATAATTAAATACATTTAATAATACTTTAAAAAGGTGCTTTGAAAACATATATATAGCTGACTTATACATGCAAATGCAACTACACTATATAACCCTTCCTCAACTTACATGTCTATTGCTGAACGGATCGAGTTGAACAGCTTGGGAGACATACCAAATGGTCAAATACACGAGACAAACACACCCAAGCTGACTACTGACATTGATATTAAAGAAACGGGTGACAATGTGTTATCCGAAGCTGAATTCACCTTTGATTTCAGCTTGTTCCACAACAAAGAGGAGACACAGAGACTTGGGGCTCGTCCCAAATTGCTTGAAAAAACCAAAACATATTCAAGTGCAATCAGCAAGGCTGTGAATAAAACAAATACAGGTACTGTTTTTAAAGAATTTATTCCGAGCCCTAATCCTTTATATAAACAATCTGAAAAGTACGGAATTAACCCGACGATTCATGATAAAGGAAATAAGGGCAATATAATGCAAGAATTCTTAGCTGATGATTTTGAATTTTATTTAGATGGTGATTTTAAAAATAGACATGACATGGATGCTTCTAGTGCACCATCTAATAATAGTATGAAAATGAAGATTAACCTTTTGGGCAAAAAGTTAATACAATTTAAAAGTGTCAAGCTTGACAATGTGTACTTGGAGAAGTGCATGAATGCACACATTGTGCCCAAAGGGCTACGTTTTTTTAAACTTCCGTTAGGGATTGAATATAGTAACACTGTTAAACATGACTTTAATAAATTATTTGACATGTTTGTTAACATGTACATGAAAATGTTAATGAAACACAATGATGGAAAGATAGCCAAGTTATTTAATGAGTTAGAAGTATTAAATGATGAAATTACTTCTGGTAATGAATTTGAGAAATGGCAAGAGCTATATTTTAAACAGTTCCAGACAGCTAGTTATAGGATGAAGAGTATATATAATAGAAAAGTACATAAAGTGGAGAGGAGAGAGACACTGAACAATACCGGATAGGTAGAGTGTATATTTGGTCACAACAACAGAGGGAAGATAATAACACTAACTTTTTGGAACATAGTGAAGGTAAGAATATACATGATAGACAGGATGGTAATTCAAATTTTGAAGGGGGCAGATTTTTTCCAGCCCCAAAGAAATTCCAAAAGAGATATTGAAACAAAGCAGTATAGGTAATCTCACCTCTATGTTGGATCATATGGTGAAAAATGTGACAACTGAGGTACATGAAAGTGAGCAAAAAGAGGAAAATATTAACAAAAGTAGTCCTATGATTTTTAATTTTAAGGGATTTAAGGTATACAACTACACCAATATGGAAATAAAACATGAATTATTTACCCTCTTTAGTAAAGGAATGAAATATATTCCCACAGGAAGTTTTAATCTATTTGACATTATAAAAGAGGTAAAATTATATTGTCGAAGACTGAACTTGGCTTTATTTTTTAAGGACACTGAGGAGGGTTCCACAATTAATGAAAACAAATTGATTAAGAAAAGTACATACATTCCACCCAACAATAATCATGTAGCACTATATGAACAAGCGGTGTGTAGAGAAGTATACGCATTATATAACAAAATTGGGAAAAGAAATGATTCACAAGACACACCTAGAGATAATTTAACAAAGGAAGAAAGAAAAAATGTTACATGATATTATTTCCAACAAAGATGTTAGGATTATGAAACCGGATAAGGGGGGGGGGATTATACTTACATATCAATGTGACTACCAGAAGCAACTTCATGACATTTTGTTTAACTCTGGCAATTATGAGGTAGTTTCACTGAATCAGATTTATATTGGCTATAGACGGATAGACTTAGCCATTGAAGAATACCTACTGGATAATAGAATTATGGAAGAGCTGTATAATTTCATAAGGAATGAATATCCAACTTTGGCACACATTATAGGTATTCCTAAGATTCATAAAAACCTTAATAACCCCCCTTACAGACCTATTATATCCGGTTCTAAATCCAAAACATTTAACTTGGGTGTAACAGTGGATCATTGGACGAAACACATATACAATAATGTTCCACATTTAATTAAGGACTCCTGGCACTTTCTTAGCAAATTAAATTGTGATGTTTGGGATATGGATATAACATTTATAACAGTGGATGTAAAAGATCTTTTTTCCTGCATACCAAAGGATATCGGAATAGACTATTTTTGTAATAGTATGAGAAAATACTCTGGTTTCACTTGGGACAAAATTAAGTTAATTATGAGCATGATGGAACTCATTTTGGATCACAACTACATTGAATTTCAAGGAGAAATGTTTAGACAAACTAGAGGAGCGGCTATGGGTGCATCTTGTGCACCCATATTTGCCAGCTTAGTGATGTTAGAATGGGAGAACCAGTTTATATTCCCCAGTGAATATTACAAACAAATGTTATTATATACTCGATTCTTGGATGACATATTTATTATATGGAAAGGTGAAACGGATAGTATTTCAGCCTTCATTAATTATATTAATAATACAACAGAATTTTTGAGATTCACACACACAGTTGAAAAATGTGGCATAGCATACTTAGACACATACATCAGTACCAATGAGTTTGGTTATATGTCTAAATTGTATCGCAAGCCCACCTTCTCCAACGATTACATTCAATATGGGAGTTGTCATCCTCCACACACATTCAAGAATGTGGTCAAAGGTCAGTGTGTGAGGGCAGCACGGATGTCATCCACAAGAGAAATTATGTCGCAAGAATTAGATTTTATTAAAAAATTATTTATGGAAAGAGGCTATCCCATTGATATGCTCAAAGATGTAGTTGATTATGTTAGATCACAATGGGGTATTAAGTATAACTCATTATTAGGGAAAGCAGATCCCCATACAAAGATTGGTAAAGTGTTCAACAGACGAGTGTGTGTTATTATGTTTAATCCATATACTAACATCGTCAAGGAAATTTTACGTAGACATTGGTCCATCTTTACTATTGATGAGGAAGTAAGAAATACAGTAGGTAATACTCCTGACATAGTATTAAAAACTGGATACAATTTAAAGAGACTAATAGAAAGAAGTGATAACACCAATAATGGAAAATATTGCAAGACTAAAGGTACAAAAAAATGTGGTTCATGTAGACAGTGCCAATACATCAATGTTGATTATAGTATCAAACTGAATAATACTATGAAAAGTACATGTAAATTCAAATTTGGAAACTGTAACAGTCAAGGAGTCGTATACTTAGCCTCTTGTACTGAGTGCAACGCATATTACATAGGGAAAACAGAAAGAAAACTTAAAACCAGGATCTATGAACACATTTACAAGATGAAAAAAGGTGACGAGAAGAACGCACTCAGTAAACATATTATAGCCAATGGAAATGATCATAGGTTCAAATTTGCTATAATAGATCAGGTAGATAGAACAGTTGGAAGTGGAAATTGGAAGGCTAGATTAGGTTCCCTGGAGAGTAGATGGCAGATATGTCTTGATGCCACCACATTCCCAGGTCTTAATGAATACATCAGTTTAAAACCATTTTTGGTATTAGGATCCTCCTAATCACTGAGAGTTTAGTTTCTAGTTTGTGGTGGACAGTTTAGCTTAGTTAGATTATGCAGTCATGTAATCACGCCATATGTAATTTTATATATTTTTACATTATTTACCATCACATCATGCAGGTTATCATCATGTTACATTCAAAGTCAGATTATGTGTGTACAGTGTGAAATAGGATCCCGTTTTTAACATTTTTATATATATATATATATATATATATATATATATATATATATATATATATATATATATTTATATACTTCTATTTATATATCTTTATATTTTTCATATATTTATACTGTACTGATATTGTACTGGTTTTTAGTGGGTTTGACCACTACATTAGTTCAGTATTATAGTTCTTTTGCCTATTTATTAGTATTATTTTACTGAGATTTTTAGTACATTATGTAACAGTTATTGTCATATTTATAATTGCGTTATGATTATATTTTATATGTCATATTAAAGTTTTTTAACATAGACATGTAAGTTGAGGAAGGGTTATATAGTGTAGTTGCATTTGCATGTATAAGTTAGCTATATATATGTTTTCAAAGCACCTTTTTAAAGTATTATTAAATGTATTTAATTATTTAATTATAGTTAATTGTGGCACCAAAATTTGGTATAAAACAGAGCTACAACAGTAACTCATTGGATCTGATGAAATCTGGCATGGACAGATGAAAGCGCTTAACCCTTGTTGAAGCATTGTATCGTGAATTTGTTTGAAGAGCTGAGTGGATTAAATCGTGGTTTACTTATTCAGTTGGTGGAGATTTATTATTTTTTCACTGTCTACTGTTTATTCACCTCCGCATTGCTCGAGTCACCAGGTACTGGGATCGGATACTTGTGTAGTTGGTTTGCTACCTTTTTAATAAAGTAAAGATTATACAACATGAACTAGATATTTAGTTTTGCATGAAGATTATACAATGTGACATAGTATTTGGCTACACTAAACTTCAGAATATACATGAAGAAGGTCTGTTCATACCTCAGAATCACGATATGTGCTATCCTGCTTGGACCACCTAAATAGTTCACAATAGACTCACTGTTGAATAGGTTGTTTTGCTTACAATATGAACACTTTTTATACTTTATATGTTGTTTAACCTTCATAGGAAATGCAATAAAGTGTAAGAAATTTTGAAATATCCTGTTGTGCAAATGATTTCATTAACTAGCTGCAATACACCATCATAAATACTCTAACTCATATGCAGCTGTTCTTGAGGGTCCAAATTCTTACTATCATGGTGCCACTTTATCATGCTGTGGCTTCCAATCTCTAGGAGTATTTAGCTAAAATAAAGAAAATTTCCCTTCAATACCTCACAATTTGTAATAAAGAAAATGTTTCATTTATCCTATTTCTATGCCAGGCTCGTAGGTTTACCATCTAGAAGTGCAGGATCTGATTCAGGTCTAAATGCATGTTTGTTGAAGAAATGTACTAAAGCAAATGTATTTCTTTTTCTCATAAAAACTGTGAAATAAAATTTTTAGCATATGACATATAAGATATACAGAATGAAAAATAAAATTTTAAGGAGATTGCTGTGCAAAACTGTTGAAACTGAAACTAAAGCATTCGTCAAACATATGGCTTTTGGAGTCCCTAGATCGTGTTCCTTTTATAAATCTATAAGCTCACTATATTGCCATATTTGTATGCCACAGAGCTATATGACTGAAACAGGAGACATATAATCCATTTTTAAAACCAAACAGAATCAATGGCATTAAACACTTATAAGGGTGAGAAAAATGGCTTGTTACAGTCAGCTGTTCCCATACTTTTGGACTGTTCAAACTGATTTGGTTTCTGAACAAGCTCAAAAGGGATTCTGTTTTGCCTGTGAAGTGATGCATCTACTTTCTGGACTTCTAAACCAGAGTTATTAAGAATTCAAAGTAGCTCTCTAGATACTGATGGTAATAGGCCCAGATAAGCTACTAGACAGAATTCTTCATTATGTCTCCAACCTGTTAAAATACATCTATTTTATATTTTGTTTGTGCAAGTTTAAAATTTGCTTGTACATATGATTTTGCCAACTGTGTTGCTTAATTTTATTTCCAGTGAAGAGTTTTTATTCAGTTTTAAATAATTACTACTGGTGATTTATTTATTTCTAGCTTAAATGTATGTGTACTGGAATTTTATACTAATGACTGCTGGCTTTCACCTTTCAAAGAGTTGCTACTCATGCTTTTGCTACCATATCAATAACTAATGGTGGGCTTATATTAAGGAAAGACAATAATTGTCTTTTAACATGCCAGCTTTGTCTAGCAGGTGGCAGCATTGCCATAAAAGCAGGGAAAGTAGCTGGGTCTGAACAATACACTGATCCATTTGTCTTGGATTTTATAGCATCTTGGGCACTGGAGGAGTCAGACATGGAGAACAGGGAGTGCAAAGGGTGTGGTCTGCTTTCCACTGCATAGGGTATGCAAAACTGCACACACTCAGGGGCATATTGGACACTGCACTTTTCTTATTAGAGACCAGAGGAACCACCACTCATACTTCAATGGAAGGGACAGGGCTGCTTAACTGGAATACCTATTGCAGAAGTAAATAATATTTTGTGCAATCAGCTCATCATATGTCTTTCTCCCGATATTTGGCAAGTGTGTGTGTGCAGGGGTGGTAGTCTTATTGATATCTCCTACACTGAAAGTGGTGTTGGTTTTGGAGAGATAGCATTAACTTCATGCTTGTGCTGAGTGTTCGAGGAGTGTGTGTGTGTGTGTGTGTGTGTGTGTGTGTGTGTGTGTGTGTGTGTGTGTGTGTGTGCATGCACATGTGTGTGTGTGTGTGTGTGTGTGTGTGTGTGTGTGTGTGTGTGTGTGTGTGTGTGTGCATGTGTATGTGTTTATCCTATAGTACTAACCAAAGTTTTTGTTTTTCTTTTTGGATAAAATTTTATGTGACTGATATTAGTAAGGCATTAGATGGTCTTTTCACATCAAGAGAGCTGAAGGATGTTGTTTTATGAGTCTATTTCCATCCACCTGAAATATGTTCACTCCTTCCTACCTAGTGCCTTTAAAAATAACCAAAATACCCTGCATCATTATAAAAAACAATATGCAGATTTTTGTTTCTTATGTCAACATGAAGGATTCATCAGTTAAAGTCTTGGTAGATATTACCTTAGGAATAACATGAAGATTAAAATGAAATCAAGTCTAAGTGCCTCATCTCTAACCTTCAAACTGCACATATCGACTGTCTTTCATTTACTCAGCAGAGCTGGACACACATCTTCATACCAAGCCCTGGATTTGTGCACTACTAAACACCTATCGACCAGCTGCCTAGTTGACCTTTTGCAGTCATCTAAGCAGCTGTCAACCTGCAAGTCATTCAGCCTGTTACTAGTACCCATATATATGATACATATATCTATATATATATCTATCTATCTATCTATATATATATATATATATATATATATATATATATATATACACACACACACACAGGTGTGTGTGTGTGTGTGTGTGTGTGTGTGTGTGTGTGTGTGTGTGTGTGTGTGTGTGTGCACCAAACCTTTCTTGTTATGATTATTACCCATATATATGATACATATATATGTATACACACACACACACACACACACACACACACACACACACACACACGTGTGTGTGTGTGTGTGTGTGTGTGTGTGTGTGTGTGTGTGTGTGTGTGTGTGTGTGTGTGTGTGTGTGTGTGCGTGCGTGTGCACCAAACCTTTCATGTTATAATTATTGGTTTGTGGTTTGTGTGGAGGGCAGTGAAACATTTGTTGTGATTGTTAATACTCATCCCCGAGACTGGCAGGGTATTACCTAATGTAATAAGGAAAAAGTGCAAAACTGAACAGATTTCCCTACCCTCTGGCACAGAGGGGTAAAGCAGTGACTATAACCTAGACGACCTGAGTTTAACTAGCAGTTTGGGTACTAGAAAGACATTTAGGGAATGACTGCACTGTGGAGCTCTTGCCATGCTTGTGGAATTACTGTACCAGTTGTCTTCATGAAACAGAATGGATTGAATGACAGGGTACTGAGACAGATCTAAAGACTGGGAGTGGAGATTTCAAGAAATATGTGAAAATGTATATAGTGTAAAGTGAATAAACTATTGCGAAGACAAGACTTGAAGTCAATATGCTAATAAGAGTCTGAATACATGAATGATTTATATATAGCACTCTGCTCATTGAATGTGATGTGTCTGCATCACTGTCATTGTCCTCTGCTAATATGTTTTGTTAAAATCTATGATTAAAAAAAACTGTAGTGGTCAAACTCCCCCACAAGAATAACAGACATAGAAATGTACATAAAGAGGACCATTTTCAGGTTTGGTCCCAAGATACAAAAGAGCAATTCTTAGACAATTCATAGACATAATCACAGGGTATTTACATATGTTATGAAAAATGTGCAGTGGTAAGTACTAACATTCTTGTTATGGATTAAGATAATAACTGGAAAATTGAACATTTAATGCCAACCTTGCCATTGTTTAGCATTTTGTCTTGTTATTTACAAGCACAGCATTTCAGTATATTCTTTATTATTGTTGAATGACAGCTGTCACCTTTCTGATGTGTGCAATAGGGTTGTTTTGTTTCTGTTATGCTTTCTATTCTATTTTGCTTTCATCAAAGAAGACAGTGCCATGTGACTGCATCATAATCTCAGTTTAGGAAAGACTTAGTACAGTAATGACTGAGCATTTCATGAAATTATATACTAAAATGATTAGACTGACAACTGCAATCAAAGCTTTTTATTGCCATCAAAGTGACGACTCGACAATTAATCAATGAAGACAACATAATTTGTTTGACATTTTCTAACACTTCGATCTGTACCTTCCAAAATAACTTTTTTTTTTTTAAACTATCTCTGGAATGCAATAAATATCAGTCTCCACATGTAAGCTGCAGTGATTCTTTTGTAATAAACCAAATGAGAGTTTTTGCAGCTCTTTGCCCCTTGCTGCCAAGCATAAACCCATCTACTAGTCATATTTAGTGACTCTGAAGTTTGCATACAGTTAGAGGGGTTAGCGAAGGTCTTATCTCCAAATGAGTGTGAGAAACTTTCTCCATGATAAAAAGTAGTGCTTTATTTTACTGTCTGTTTAATTTTGTATGTTTCTTCTTTTTTTTTTTTTTTTAAAGCAGAGCGTTGAATTAATGCAATATATGTACTGCAATTCACTGCCAATTCTACTGTCCAAAAGTCTGGAAGACGTGGTATTCCTTATAGGACCTTTTATGATGTCACATTAACAAACAAATACCATGCTTACATGTCCAAGAAAGCAGAAAGAGTCATTTGAAAAAGACTACAATATCATATCATTTACAGCTGTGGAGACATTAAAACAGGGAGGGCGGGACTACATTATCATATCATTTACAGCTGTGGAGACATTAAAACAAGGAGGGCGGGACTACATTATCATATCATTTACAGCTGTGGAGACATTAAAACAGGGAGGGCGGGACTACATTATCATATCATTTACAGCTGTGGAGACATTAAAACAAGGAGGGCGAGACTACATTATCATATCATTTACAGCTGTGGAGACATTAAAACAGGGAGGGTGGGACTACATTATCATATAATTTACAGCTGTGGAGACATTAAAACAGGGCAGGACTACATTATCATGTTATTTACAGCTGTGGAGACATTAAAACAGGGAGGGCGGGACTACATTATCGTATCATTTACAGCTGTGGAGACATTAAAACAGGGCGGGACTACATTATCATATCATTTACAGCTGTGGAGACATTAAAACAGGGAGGGCGGGACTACATTATCATATCATTTACAGCTGTGGAGACATTAAAACAGGGCGGGCGGGTGGCATGCTGCTTATGCTTCTTGAGTGTTAATCTTATTCTAGGAAGACTTGATGTCAAATCTATCATGAAAGACTTAAACCTTTATTTTTCCATATTTGCATTATTTTATTTATTTATATTTTTTATTTATTGATATTTGTTAACTGGGTTGGTCCAGCTGGGCTTGTTCATAGGTTCATGGGTACGTGCTAGGCTATTGGAACTAGGGTCTATATAAGACTAGCCAAAAAGGTACCCTGGCTTTCGCCATCCAAGAAAATTATTTTCCTGTGCCACTGTCGAGCAGAGCCACAGAGGTGATCCCCGGTGTGAATTTCCTATTTCCCATCCAATCATCAAGATTTTTCTTGAAGACTGCTAATGAGGAGCTCTGTTTGATATAGATAGGTAGCTTGTTCCAGAGTATGGGAAGTCTCTGGGACAGAAATCTATCCCTCCTGCAGGTTATGTTTATTGTGGTGAAAAGGTTTAGGTCCCTAGAGCATGAAGCTCATAGGGACTGGGATTTCTTTAAGTGGAGCATGTCCAACAGCTCTGGGTTTGACATAGCTTTGTATGTTAGGCAGAGATCGCCTCTGAGTAGGCGATATGTGACAGAGTAAAGCTTGAGTTTTTTGAGACGGTCTACATAAGGCATCTGTTTGAGGCCAGTAATCGCCTTTGTGAGGTATTTCTGTGGCCTTTCCAGTTATTGTAGATGTCTTGTGAAGTACATACCAAAAGGGGCATTGTACACTATAATGGGTCTAATGAGTGACGAGTAGAGGTGAACAATGACCTATTTTTTCCTGGATGAGAAACCTTTTGTGATGAGATGTGCCATGTAGAAGGAATTCCTGACTACTGTGGTGATGTGATTATCAAAGGAGAGACTACTGTCCACCTGTGTCCCAAGGTCTCTTATCACACTTTCTGTGTTAAGTAGACTACCACTTATGTGGTAACTCATGGATACAGAGTTTTTACCAAAGGGGATGACAATGCACTTTTTGGCATTGAGCTTGAGACCATGGCTTTGACACCAGACATCTGTCTCAGTGAGGCCCTTTTGTAGGATATCCACATCGTTAGGAGTTTCATTTATGGCTCCTAATTTGCAGTCATCTGCGAACTTCATTAGCTAAACACCTTCTGTGTTAGCCTGTACTTCAGAAAAGTAGATACCAAACAGGAGAGGACCCAGGACTGACCCCTGTGGTACTCCACTTGTCACTGGTCTGAAGTCAGATTTGGAGACTGCTACTTTCACAGTGTGGGTCTGTCATTGAGCCAGTTGGCAACCCATTTTGTGACATGGGAATTTATACCTAGTTTAGTGAGTTTATCTATAATTCCAGAGTGGGGGATGGTGTCAAAAGCCTTGACGAGATCTAGACAGGTGATGTGTGAACCATCTTACCCTCATCTACAGCTTTGGTTACTGCTTCAAAGAAGTCTATCAGGTTTGGGAGACATGATCTGCCTTTTACAAACCCGAACTGGGTGGGGTCCAGAGTTTGGAGATTACCGATGTCTTTGTTTATAAGTTCCATGATGATACATTCCATGGCCTTGCAGACCAGGCTCGTTAGGCTAATGGGGCGGTAGTTCCCAGGGTCCGTGGTGGCTCCCCCTTTGTGGAGTGAGATAACCATCGTTGTGTGCAATTCAGTGGGTACAAAGTCTGAGGTGAGGCTATGATTGAACATGGTGCTTAAGTGAGGTGCCAGTTCATTCTGTAGTTTGTGTAGAACGCAGCCTGGGATGTTGTCAGGTCCCATGGATGCTGTGTTCTTGGCTTTGGAGAGTGTGGTCTTTACCTGTGCAGCCGTGATTACAGGAACTTTGCATTCTTCTGGTATAGAGATGGACCCTTTAGGGGGTGAGAGAGTGGGTAAAGTTAGCACTGAACCTATCTGCCAGGATGTTGGCAATATCAGTTGGTTCTGTATATTTAGTACCATTGTGCTCTAACTCAGAGCAAATATGAGTGTTGCCATTGAGATTCTTGACATAGCTATATAATGCTTTGTGGTCGTCTTGAGAATCATTGGCGATTTTGTTTTCCTAACTAGCTTTGGAGGATTTTATGAGGAATCTCAGCTTCTAGCTGAGGCTGACCAGGGAGTTCCTCCAGTCATGGGATTTTACTCTCTTTAGCAACAGTTTCTTTCTTCTATTTTAGAGTTTGTTTATGGCAGGGGACCACCCGATTGGCTTCCTTTTTGTGGAAGATAGCATCTTGGTTCTGTTAGGGATACCACGATTGCTTGTGGCCTATTTTCAGTTCAGACCTTAGGAGAAAAGCTCCAAAAAGTACTGAAAATGCTAGCAAACAATATTGAAATGTTCACTGGACATGCTCTATATACATATATATGTATATGGATTCACTGTATAATCTCAAAATACTGAAATATCGAATTTCAGTATCTCAAGACTATAAATCCATATATATATATATATATATATATATATATATATATATATATATATATATATATATATATATATATATATATATATATATATGTATATACATATACATATATATATATATATATATATATATATATATATATATATATACATATATATACATATATATATATGTACACACACACACACACACACACACACACACACACACACACACACACACACACACACACACACATATATATATATATATATATATATATATATATATATCTATATAGAGAGAGAGAGAGAGTCACTTTATAATCTCAAAATACTGAAATATCAAATTTCAGTATCTCGAGACTATAAAGCTGAAAACTCACAAACCTGAAAACCAAAACCATGAAATTCAGAACTGTGAATGTCAACAAAACACTACACCACACATACAAACACAAATACACCTACCTCCTGACACTACAACAAAGCAAAACAACACACATGAACACAAAAAACCAAGCACACACACCTACCCTTCCTATACCCCCCACACTCCCACATCTTATATATACTAGTTCTGAGGTCGCACTAAACACGGAAAGACAGAAGACCCACTACCACACATTCTACACCCCCCTTGCGCAAAGACACATCACATACATACAAACACCACCACTCTCAACACTGACACACTCACACACTTACCTACCTACCCTAACCCATACTTAAAACTCCCCAACACACTCACAAACTCACAAACCCTCCCCCAAAACCCTTAAAAAACATAACACTTACCTAAAGCTCCAGCAGTACTGTGGGTTTAGCAGTTCTAGGCTCGATATTTTGCAGTTTCACACAACTGCAGATTCAACAATTTGGTCTTGAAATACTGAAATTTGACATTTCAGTATTTCGAGATTCCAACGTGAACCCATATATACACGCATATATATATATATATATATATATATATATATATATATATATATATATAAATATATATATATATATATATATATATATATATATATATATATATATATATATATATATATATATATTTATGGGTCTACTTCGAATAACCGAACCGCCACTTCACCGACACCCAGAAGATCGAGACGGAACGACCGAACAGATAGGTGATCGAAAAGGCGATATTCCGACAGCCAAAAGACCAACAACGGCAACGTGTGAGCGCGATCCGGTAAGTGTGCGATAGTGACGGATTTAGGATTGGGGAGCGGACAGGTAAGTGTACGATAGTGAGGGATTTTAGGTTAGGGTGTGGGAAAGGTGAGTGTGCGGTAGTGTCAGACTTAGGGTTCCGGTAAGGTAAGTGTGTGATAGTGACGTAGTGTAGTGTAGGGAAGGGTTGAGTGTGTTAGGGTTAGTATGCGGGTGGAGTGAGTGTGCGATAGTGACGGCTTAATGTTTTAGGGTGGGTTAAGTGAGTTAGGGTTAAGGTGCAGGTAGGGTAAGTGTGCGATAGTGACGGTGTTGAGGTTTAGGGGTGGGTTAAGTGAGTTAGGGTTAGGGTGCGGGTTGGGTAAGTGTGCGGTAGTGTCGGACGTTAGGGTTAGGGTTTAGGTTAAGGTTAGTGGATATGTTATTGTGTGCAATGTGTAGTTTACGTTTTTTGTGTCGGTGTAATGGTGTTCAGTTTTTTGAGTTGTTGGTGTTTGTTGGTGTTGTGTGTTTTCAGTTGTTTGGGGTTGGTAAATTGTGTGTCGGTGAATCGGAAGTTCGGTTATACAAAGTAGACCCATATATATATATATATATATATATATATATATATATATATATATATATATATATATATATATATACATATATGTGTGTGTTGGTGAAGGGAATAGAGGAGATGAGGAAGTGATGGGTAGGTATGGTGTTAGTTAAGGAGAGGACTGCAGAAGGTGAGATGGTAGTGGAATTTGTAAAAAGGATGAACATGGCTGTGGTGAATAAGTATTTTAAGAAGAGGGAGGAGCATAGGGTGATGTACAAGAGTGGAGGAAGATGCACACAGGTGGATTATATCCTATGCAGGAGGGCCAGTCTGAAGGAGATTGGAGACTGTAAAGTGGTGACAGGGAAAGTGTAGTTAGCATAGAATGGTGGTCTGTAGGATGACGTTGGTGATCAAGAAGAGGAGGAGGAGTGTGAGAGCAGTGCCAAAGATTAAATGGTGGAAGTTGAAAAAGGGTGATTGTGAGGTGGAGCTCAGGGAAGAGTTAAGACAGGCACTGGGGGCAGTGAAAAGTTACAGAATAGCTGGGTAACTACAGCAGAGCTGGTAAGGGAGACAGCTAGAAAGGTGCTTGGTGTGACATCTGGACAGATGAAGAAGGTCAAGGAGATATTGCAGTGGAATGAGAAAGTACAGGAGAGTATACAGAGGAAGAGGATGGTGAAGAAGAAGTGGGATTGTCAAAGAGATGAAGAAAGTAGACAGGAGTATAAAGAAATGAGACGCATGGCAAAGAGAAGGGTGGCAAAGGCTAAGGGTAAGGCATATGGAGAGTTGCATGAAAGGTTGGACACTAAAGATGGAGTAAAGGACCTGCACTGATTTGTTAGACAGAGGAGCTGGGCTGGGAAAGAGCGTCTTCTGTGTGGCGACATGCGTGAATGTGCATTCTTTCGTTGAAGGTTGTGCGTTAGGCCTGGCAAGCCAGCACAGAAAACTCTACTGCCAATCATTAGCGGACCGGAGTTCCGCTGTGGCGACCCCTAACCAGGAAAAGCCGAAAGGCACAAACAAAGGAGCCGAGCTGGGAAAGATGTGCAGCAGGTAAGGGTGATAAAAGATAGTGAGGGAAACATACTCACAAGCGGGGATAGTGTGTTGAGCAGATGGAAAATGTACTTTGAGGGGCTGATGAATGAAATGAATGAAAGAGAGAGAAGGTTGGATGATGTGGGGATAGTGAATCAGGAAGTGAAACAGATTAGCAAAGAGGAAGTAATGACAGTTATAAAGAGAATGAAGAATGTAAAGGCTGTTGGCCCAGATGACATACCAGTGGAAGCATGGAGGTGCTTAGGAGAAATGACAGTGGAGTTTTTAACCAGATTGTTTAATGAAATCTTGGAAAGTCAGAGGATGCCTGAGGAATTGAGAAAAAGTGTTTTGGTACCAATTTTCAAGAATAAGGGTGATGTGCAGAGCTGTAGTAACTACAGAGGGATTAAATTGATCAGTCACAGCATGAAGTTATGGGAAAGAGTAGTGGAACCTAGGTTAAGAAGGGAGGTGATAATTAGTGATCAGCAGTTTGGTTTCATGCCAGGAAAGAGCACTACAAATGTGATGTTTGCTCTGAGAGAGTTGATGGAGAAGTACAGAGAAGGTCAGAAGGAGTTGCATTGTGTCTTTGTGGACTTAGAGAAAGCATATGACAGGGTGCCTAGATAGGAGTTGTGGTATTGTATGAGGAAGTCGGGAGTGGCAGAGAAGTATGTAAGAGTGGTAGAGGATATGTACAAGGGTAGTGTGATAGTGGTGAGGTCTGCAGTGGGAGTGACAGATGCATTTAAAGTGGAGGTGGGATTACATCAAGGATCAGCTCTGAGCCCTTTCTTATTTGCAGTGGTGATGGACAGGTTGACAAATGAGATCAGACAGAAGGCCCCATGGACTTTGATGTTTGTAGATGACATTGTGATCTGTAGTGACAGTAGGGACCAGGTTGAGGAGACCCTGGAGAGGTGGAGATATGCTCTAGAGAGGAAATGAATGAAGATGAGCAGGACTAAGACAGAATATATGTGTCTGAATGAGAGGGAGGATAGAGGAATGGTGAGGATGCATGGAGTAGAGGTGGCGAAGGTGGATACGTTTAAGTATGGGTTGAGAGAGTGGCCTAATGGTTAAGGTGTTTGCCTTACAAACACAAGGTGCAGGGTTTCAGTCTCACAAGGGATAATTGGCTAGGTTTACAATGGCTCACAAGGGCAGTTAGCCTAGTACTAATCTATGAACCTATGAACCAAAGTACTTGGGGTCAACAGTTCAGAGTAATGGTGAGTGTGGAAAAGAGGTAAAGAAGAGAGTACAGGCAGGGAGGAATGGGTGGAGAAGAGTGTCAGGAGTGATTTGTGACAGACGAGTACCTGTAAGAGTGAATGGGAAGGTCTACAAGATGGTAGTGAGACCAGCTAGATTATATGGGTTGGAGACGGTGGCATTGACAAAAAGGCAAGAGTCACAGATGGACATGGCAGAGTTAAAGATGTTAAGATTTTTACTGGGTGTGATGAGGATGGATAGGATTAGGAATCAGTATATTAGAGGGTCAGCTTAGGTTGGACAGTTTGGAGACAAAGCCAGAGAGGCAAGATTGTGTTGGTTTGGACATGTGCTGAGGAGGGATGCTGGGTATATTGGGAAAAGGATGCTAAGGATGGAGATGCCAGGTAAGAGGAAAAGTGGAAGGCATAATATAAGGTTTATGGATATGTTAAGAGAAGACATACAGGTGGTTGGTGTGACAGAGCAAGATGCAGAGGACATGAAGAAATGGAAACAGATGATCCACTGTAGCGAATCCTAATGGGAACAGCTGAATGAGAGGCTATATATATATATATATATATATATATATATATATATATATATATATATATACACAACACACACACACACACACACACACACACACACACACACACACACACATATGGCTCTATCTCACTGACTTGACACCCCGGAACGCTGACAGCTAAATGCCAGCTGCAAAATATCGACATCTGCAGAAGGCTGATAGTAGTGTTTGATCAACAATCCCTGTGTGCGACAATATTCTTTTTCATTACAAAGGCTTCAGAAGGCAGTAGGGGATATCATCAGAATTAATGACAGACTCATGGCAGTCAGACTCCAGTGTAGTTATAGGGCAGTATACATAATCTCAGCCTATGGCCTACAGCAGGGTTGTGATAGAGAGGAAAGAGTGCATTGAGACAGCAGTTGCAGGACCTACCAGATAAAGCAGGACAACATGAATTGGTGTTGATAATAGGTGATTTGAATGTACATATCGGGATAGACTGAACAGGATATGAGGACTGCCTGGGTCCACATGGGTGGGGCAACAGGAATAAAGAAGGAGAAGCCATTCTAGGCTTCTGTCTTTAAAAAAATGGCTTGATAGTATCCAACACATGGTTCAGAAAGAGAGACAGTCACAAGATCACATACAAAAGTAGTCAACATGCAACTCAGATAAACTTCCTCCTAGTAAGGAAAGGGACTGGGGCAGAATCCTTGATTTCAAAGTAATCCCCAGTGAAACAGTCCATCCACAGCATAAACCACTAGTTGCCACAATCAGTTGCAAGCAATGGTCAGAGAATGCTCTAAGGTCAACAGAGACCAGGGTGAAGACCTGGAAGTTGACTGGAAAGAAAGTACAACAGTTCAAGGAATTACTCAGGGCTCTAGCACCCCAAGAAGAGGAGGAAATAGGTAGAATTGAAGAAGAATGGCAGCGTGTGTGCTTGTTTTGTTGTGTTCATGTGTGTTGTTTTGCTTTGTTGTAGTGTCAGGAGGTAGGTGTATTTGTGTTTGTTTGTTTGTGTGATGTAGTATTTTGTTGACGTTCGCAGTTTTGAATTTCATGGTTTTGGTTTTCAGGTTTGTGAGTTTTCGGCTTTATAGTCTTGAGATACTGAAATGTGTTAGGACTACAGAAAAGACATGTGGCCAAGCCAGGTATGGAAATAAGGTACATAAGGAAAGCTGGTGGTGGAATGCAGAAGTCCAGGAAGATATCAAAAAAAAAAAAAAGGAGTACAGGAAGAAGTGGGAGTCAGAAAAGACTGACCAGGCTAGGAAGGACTACTGGTTGGCTAACAAAGAAGCTAAGAAATAAGTTGCAATAGCAAAGAATAGGGCACTGTACCAACTTCTGGAACGTGACTCAGTAAGGGGCACAAAGAAACTATATCAGGCTGTATGGCTAAGACAGAAAGATAAAGAAGATAGTCAGACACCCTTCATAAGGGATGCCAGCAACAACCTGCTCACCAGCCCAGAGAACATCAAAGGCAGATGGAAAGAGTATTTCCAGCAGCTTTTGAATGAAGAAAAACCCCACAGAAGCTGTACTGCCCCAGAAACAGCCTACTAGGAGAGAAGAAGAGGAGCCCACCCGAGAAGTAAGAATAGCACTAAGGAAGATGATGTCAGGGAAAGCAGCAGGCTCAGATGAGGTCACAGCAGATATGATAAAGATGCGCGGTGAGATAGGGGAGAAATGGCTCCTGAGGGTACTAATAGCAGTATGGAGAGAAAGGTGCATGTCAGATGACTGGAGAATAAGCATACTAGTGACAGTGTACAAGAACAAAGGGGACATCCACAACTGTGGGCAGTACAGAGGCATCTAACTCCTATCACACTGCATGAAAGTTCTGGAGAGGGTGATTGATAAATTGATATGCAGAGTAGTAGAATGTATGATGGAAGATGAGCAGTTTGTCTTCAGATCAGGATGCAGCACAATTGGCTCGATGTTTGCGCTGAGACAGATACTGAGAAGAAGCTACAGATGAGGAGAGAGTCCAAATGGGCATTTCTAGATTTGGAAAAAGCATATGACAATGTCCCAAGAAAACTGATCTGGGCAGTACTGCAGTGGTTCTAAATCCCAGAAACATTGGTAGAATTAGTGCAGGCTATGTACAAGGACCCAATAACTCACGTACGAACAGTGTTTGGCCTCACAGAGGATTTCCAGTCAGTATGGGTGTACATCAGGGTTCAGCTCTGAACCCACTGCTTTTCATACTGGTCATGGACTACATTAGCAAACAGGTTGGCGAGGATGGATCAACAAAGCTGCTGTATGCAGATGATGTGGCAGTACAGGCAGACTCTGAGCTAGAACTTCAGCAAAGGATAGGAGAATGGAATGCAAATCTGAAGGCACATGGGATGAAACTAAGCACAGATAACACAGTGGTAATGGCAGCAAATTGGAAAAATCAGAAGAAGCTAAGAATAGAGATAGAAGGGAAGACAGTGGAACAGGTAAACAGCTTCAGGTATCTGGGAGGACTAGTTGAGGAGAAGGGTAGTCTGAATGAAGAGGTCAAAGCTAGAATCAGTGGGGCTGAAGCCAACTAGCATAGAGTATCAGGTGTAGTCTATAACAGAAGAATGCCAAAGAAGCTGAAAAGTAAAGTGTACAAGACAGTGGTGGGACCAGTACTACTGTATGGTACAAAAATCTGGACAGTAAAGGCAGAACAGTTGAAGAAGCTAGAGGTGATGGAAATTAAGTGCCTGAGAAAGGTGATAGGATGCACACTGCGAGACAGGCGAAGAAATGAGGACATAAGAGCAGAAGCCAAAGTAGCTCTAATTGCAGAAAAAATCAAAGTAGAACAGATTACAGTAGTTTGGGCACATGTGTAGAAAAGCAGAAGACAATCTGGTGAGGAAGATTTGGGACAGACAGGAAGAAGGTAAGAGGAAGTGAGGACATCTAGCAAAGAGGTGGATGGATTGTGTGAGTATAGTCATGAGATACTGAAATGTGTTAGGACTACAGAAAAGACATGTGGCCAAGCCAGGTATGGAAATAATGTACATAAGGAAAGCTGGTGGTGGAATGCAGAAGTCCAGGAAGATATCAAAAGAAAAAAGGAGTACAGGAAGAAGTGGGAGTCAGAAAAGACTGACCAGGCTAGGAAGGACTACTGGTTGGCTAACAAAGAAGCTAAGAAATAAATTGCAATAGCAAAGAATAGGGCACTGTACCAACTTCTGGAACGTGACTCAGTAAGGGGCACAAAGAAACTATATCAGGCTGTATGGCTAAGACAGAAAGATAAAGAAGATAGTCAGACACCCTTCATAAGGGATGCCAGCAACAACCTGCTCACCAGCCCAGAGAACATCAAAGGCAGATGGAAAGAGTATTTCCAGCAGCTTTTGAATGAAGAAAAACCCCACAGAAGCTGTACTGCCCCAGAAACAGCCTACTAGGAGAGAAGAAGAGGAGCCCACCCGAGAAGTAAGAATAGCACTAAGGAAGATGATGTCAGGGAAAGCAGCAGGCTCAAATGAGGTCACAGCAGATATGATAAAGATGCGCGGTGAGATAGGGGAGAAATGGCTCCTGAGGGTACTAATAGCAGTATGGAGAGAAAGGTGTATGTCAGATGACTGGAGAATAAGCATACTAGTGACAGTGTACAAGAACAAAGGGGACATCCACAACTGTGGGCAGTACAGAGGCATCTAACTCCTATCACACTGCATGAAAGTTCTGGAGAGGGTGATTGATAAATTGATATGCAGAGTAGTAGAATGTATGATGGAAGATGAGCAGTTTGGCTTCAGATCAGGATGCAGCACAATTGGCTCGATGTTTGCGCTGAGACAGATACTGAGAAGAAGCTACAGATGAGGAGAGAGTCCAAATGGGCATTTCTAGATTTGGAAAAAGCATATGACAATGTCCCAAGAAAGCTGATCTGGGCAGTACTGCAGTGGTTTTAAATCCCAGAAACATCGGTAGAATTAGTGCAGGCTATGTACAAGGACCCAATTACTCACGTACGAACAGTGTTTGGCCTCACAGAGGATTTCCAGTCAGTGTGGGTGTACATCAGGGTTCAGCTCTGAACCCACTGCTTTTCATACTGGTCATGGACTACATTAGCAAACAGGTTGGAGAGGATGGATCAACAAAGCTGCTGTATGCAGATGATGTGGCAGTACAGGCAGACTCTGAGCTAGAACTTCAGCAAAGGATAGGAGAATGGAATGCAAATCTGAAGGCACATAGGATGAAACTAAGCACAGATAACACAGTGGTAATGGCAGCAAATTGGAAAAAATCAGAAGAAGCTAAGAATAGAGATAGAAGGGAAGACAGTGGAACAGGTAAACAGCTTCAAGTATCTGGGAGGACTAGTTGAGGAGAAGGGTAGTCTGAATGAAGAGGTCAAAGCTAGAATCAGTGGGGCTGCAGCCAACTAGCATAGAGTATCAGGTATAGTCTATGACAGAAGAATGCCAAAGAAGCTGAAAAGTAAAGTGTACAAGACAGTGGTGGGACCAGTACTACTGTATGGTACAAAAATCTGGACAGTAAAGGCAGAACAGTTGAAGAAGCTAGAGGTGATGGAAATTAAGTGCCTGAGAAAGGTGATAGGATGCACACTGTGGGACAGGCGAAGAAATGAGGACATAAGAGCAGAAGCCAAAGTAGCTCTAATTGCAGAAAAAATCAAAGTAGAACAGATTACAGTAGTTTGGGCACATGTGTAGAAAAGCAGAAGACAATCTGGTGAGGAAGATTTGGGACAGACAGGAAGACGGTAAGAGGAAGTGAGGACATCTAGCAAAGAGGTGGATGGATTGTGTGAAAGAAGATCTGCGACAGTCAGGCATGAGTGTTGAAGAAGGCAGGAGTGTGGCATTGAATCGAGAGAGTTGGTGACAGTAAACACGGTACCCTGACCCCATGTAGAAAAATGGGAAAAAGTGGGCTGATGTTGATGATTGTGGGGTCTCACAGTTAGTATATATAAATAACAGGGGGTGTGTGGGGAGTGCAGTGCCTGGAAAATATGATGTTGCTTAGTTTTAGGTTGGTTGCATGTGTCGAGGGTTTTACTTGTGTATGGGTAGTTGAGTGTCAGCGTTTCTATTGCAGATATTTCACAGTCGATGTTCTTGCAGTCAACTTTATGGTGTGCCAATAGAATACTGCAATGTTTTATAAATATATATAAAATAAACTTTTTTGAAATTCTGAATGTTCTTTTGCAAATTAAAGACATTCCTTGGTATGTTGTTTTTATGGGATGAAAGAACTATGCAAAGGAAGCCCATATTAGCAGGTCTGGGCTTGAGGGTCTTAGAAGTAAAGCTGCATGTAGAATATCTGCTGAAGCAAATGCAGTCTGTACTATGAAACGTAGGTAGTTTAAAAAGTGTGTAAATTCAAATCTATGTATCTCCAGCTTTCCAGTGAGCCCAGAAGGTAAGGATACTGTTTCTTTTCTTCAGAATTTGCTGGCACTAGTATTGGAGAATGACGTTGCCTGATTAATATTGCATATTAAGAAGACTCACCATTCACTAGCAGCAGCTAAGACTGTAGACCACTGGAGACAGTCTCATCTTATTATAAAATTTCTGTCTTGTAGACAGAATGGGGCAGTTTTGATGGCAGTGGGGATGGCAGTTCCCCTAAAGTATAATGGTGCATGAAGTACTTTTCACTGTGATTATTCTAAAGTAGTGTTTGGTTAAAGAAATAAATTACTGCTGGACCTACTGAGGACTGAAAATGAATCTGGCGCATCCCTACACTCTGTGTGCCATATTGGATAAGAAGTGGATCTCGTTAAGAAATCTGAAAACAGAAAGTTCAAAATAAGACGCCAGTGTTTGAGCTTGGATTCTTTAATGGCAGACACTGGTCCAGGTCAGAAAGAAACATAAACAGTGTCTGTCCCATCAATATCAACATAGCAGTCATTAATGAAGGATTCTTATTTATTTATTTATAAACCAAAAAATGTGAAAACACTATAAACTTAAAACAGAAAAAAACGCAGAATGTTACAGTTTAATTATACTTTATTAAACACAGATAAGTGCGTTCATCTAAGTCACAGGACTTCTTCAGAACTGATTTACAATTCATGCACGTTCTTCTTATATAGCTAAACACATGACAATTACATAATCAAGTATCACAAAGCCAATAAAACATGGCAACTTTAATTGATAAAATGCACCATAAAGCTTCTAAAAAATGGGATCTTAAATTAATAAAATGTGAAGGTGAAAAATACACAAAAATATATGTATAAAAACCTGACTACAATAAAAATGTGCACAAATCCATCACATCATAAAATATTGCAGGATTAATATACTAAAAATGTTTATCTAAAACCAAAACAAATTTAATATAATCCAAATAAATAAATTAATTACAAACCCTAGTTTAAGCATAACAAATTCAGCTACATAAAACAACCTGTTTTGAGCCATAAAGACTAGAAATAGAGACAAAAATCATTAAGACCTGGTTCTCTGAACTGCCATTTCAGTTCCGCCAGCTCAAGAGTATCATTCATAAGACCCTCTTGAGACCCAAGATCCACCTGGTCGATGGCATAAAACTTAAAATTATAGTTACTTTTATTACTAAGATGTCTGTAAAGTGAATTATGCTGATCCTTTTATTTATATCATACAAATGTTGATAAATTCTGAATCTGAAGGGGTTCATAGTCTTTCCAGTGTAAAGACTTGGACATTGCTGACATTGTGCTGTGTAAACCATTCCCTTACTGTAGCAACACAATTAAGGATTAAGTTTAATTTTCCTGCAAGCCTAAATAGTAAATATGTATCCCTCTAAAATCACTTTACATTGGCCACATAGTCCACACTTGATTACCTCCACTGGAACCCAGGTCGCTATTATTTTCAGTACGAGTCTTAAAGCAGGTGTCCTTCTTATATACTACTGTAGGAACCTTACCTACCACTTTCACCATTTCTTGGTTGGTGGCAAAAATGGTCCAGTTTCTAAAACTACTAGTCTTAATGTCACTGAAATCAGGATTATATGTCAATGTCATAGTCTTAGCAAATTTGTTAATACCAATGCCAGAGTCCTCCCTCAATTCCAAAGGAACACTTGTTCTAAGTATTGGAGCAAAGTCCCCTTTAGCTCTTCTGGATGCTACCTCATTCTGAATCTCATTAATTAAGAAAGAAGGATAATCCCGCACCTCAAATATTGTTTTTTAACATTTCACTTTCAGTTTTAAACCTACTGTCTTGAGGGGTCTACTTCAAAAATGCAAAAACCCACTTATTTGAATCACTTATGATTGAGACAAAAGCATTGAAACCTAACATACACAAAACTTCACATCAATAAAAATGTCAACTGGGAAAGGAACCACTTGGCCACCAGGACAAAATACACAAATCAAAGCATGTCAAACCCACCAAAGTGGGGGCTTCACCCTCACCCTTCCAACTAAATATACTAAGTCCAAAATTGCACTATAGCGGGTGTAAAGGACAAATTTACCCATAATGGCCAAGTGGGTCCTTTGCCGGTTGATGCTTTCGTTGATGTGAACTTTTGTGTTTGTAAGGTTTCTATGCTTACATCTCAATCATAAGGGGTTCGAGTAAGTGGGTTTTCATGTTTTTGAAGTAGACCCCTCTTGAGATACCATTCTCAATAAATGCACAAACTGACCCTTAACCAAAGACCTTTTCTGATGACTGGGGTGCCAACTGCTATAAAGTAATAAAGAATTAGAATAAGCTGGTTTGTTGTACAAACTAGATTCAAAACATAGTTGTGCTCTGTTCTTGATGATTAATGTGTCCAAAAAATGAATTCCATCACAGGACCAATCCATAGTACATTTTAACAATTCAGTTGTAGAATGAAGGAGTACAATAAATTCTTTAAGTTTGTCTAATGTATCAGTCCAAAAAAAATCACAATGTCACCCAACAATCTCCCATACAGGGATAAACACTGCCTGTCTTGTGTTGTTAGTTCTATTATTTTCTCAGGATTACTCTAGCTCAGAAAAACAATGGTTGCCATAACAATGGTAAACAAACTCTAAATAAAGCCATTGGAGGGCCATGGAGTGTTTCATCTGCTGTGAATGGCCATTCCTCTCAGCAGGACTCTCCCACACTTCAGGATTGTTTGACTTGCAACACTGATTGGCAGAATGACTTTGGGCCCACTAACAGCATTTGTGGAGCAATAAAAATGGAGGTGAATAATGAATGTTGGATATCGCTATTCTCATGAAGTCAGTGGGAGAAGATTGCAGGTCTATGCACTTAACTTTGTACTTAAGTATTGACACTCCACAGTAGTAGCGGGGGGTATTAGGAAATCAGCTGAGGCACTATTTGAAAAAGCCATTGAAATGAAACTTTTTCTGTGAGTGTTAAAAATCATGTGACACCTCTTCAATGAAAAGTATGAGTGTTTCATTAAAACTAACGAAATAAAAGTAAATATGCAACACAGCAGCCAAGTCAGTGCTCTAATGAAAATTAATGCAATTGCCTCAAAGATAATGAATGTTGACAAATTCTTCTCACAGATTGCAAGGTGTGGTGTGGATTAAATAATGTGGATGCATTATTCATGACCATACTAGCACTGGAGATTCCTAAAAATATAATACTTACAAAATGGCAAGGTCATATCAGATTAGCCAGAGCCATGTACTTTCTGTGTCCTACTGAGAGTAATATACTGCTGTTTTGCATTACTCCATTGTTATTTAAGTATTTAAACAATTTCCTAACTAAGAGAGTCATATGAAAACATATGAAAACATCACATAAAATTTACACTATCCTTTCTTTCAAATTACTAGTTATCTCTGCCTGGCTTTATCCTAACCACCGTGAACCATAATGATTTTCATAAATTAGCTTAGTGACCTGGGGAAAAAAAAATATATATATATATCTATATATATATATATATATATATATACACACACACACACACACACACACACACACACACACACACACACACACACATACATATTTTTGTCTCTAAAAGAGTAAACTTTGGTTTATAGTTATGTAAAAAGTTACCCTCGCTGTCTGCTTTAGAGTTCTTAAGTAGTGATGATACAGCTGACTCATTTATTATTAAAAGAGCAGATATTTCATGGCCATTATATCACTTGAGTTACCATGATGGCTTCATGCACTCCCTCAGGCATCTTTAAATATTTCATTGCACTTTAAACCTTATTTGTAAAACAGTGTTCTTCCCTTAGAATTGAATGAATTTAAAATTATTCATGGGGTTGCAGTATTTCTTGTAGTTTATTTATAAACTGCTTGTGGCAACACAAGCAAAATCACTGTGCCATTCTCTGTATTGTGTGTACTGCTAAGACATGCTGAGATTGATTGACATAGCAGCAATGTAATCTAGAACTCTGTCATTGAAAACAAAGATACATTTCTCAAATCTGACGAGAAAAGGATCATCAGTATAAATTAGCTTGAAACACTCAACATATCTGACTATTGATATCACTTAAGTTATTTTTCTTAATTTTATTGAGGTAAGCTTCTCTAATGAATACACATTTCAAGAAGTACAATGCTCCGGAAACCAGAATTGTATAGACTTTGTAGAATAATGAATGTAATCTTTAAATATACTGAAAATAACCAGCAAAAGGGACTTGTTGGAATTATTGCTGCCTTGTTGGACTTTAATTGTAGAAGTACCTCTAGCAGCAGATGAAGGACTCTAGTCTCTTGTTATTATAATATGGTGTTGTGAAATCAGTGTTTCTGCAAAGCTAAGCTCAGCCATAAAGAACTGTTAGGGTTTCAATAACCAAGAAGTAAAAGGAGAAGTTCTACATAAGAAGGGATTATATGCATAATACATTGGCTGTTTGGCTCTTCTCTTACTGTCTTAGAAAGGCAAAAAAAGGCCTTACTATGTTGTTTAAGGTATTTAAAGTTGTGCTAGACTTTACCTAGCTAAGAACTTTTGTCATGGCGAAGTGAAGAGAGGTTGGATGTCCCACTCACTCCCAAAACTGATAGCAGGAAATGGAATAAAATAATATTAAACTCTTAAAAATATAATGAAAAAGGTGCCCGTGTATTAGTGCATTCTGCATTCATGGCAAAAGCCAGGAGGAAGGTGAGAAAAAGCAAATAATAGGACTGAAATCTTCCAAAAATGTCAGGCCTGTTAGTCAACCACATGATGGATGAAGGGAAGGAAGTTGGTGCCCTCAAAGAAAGCTGAATTATACTTGAATCTAATCATTCTTCTAAGGACCCATTAGAACAAAGCCTGAAATTAAAAAGATTAACACTAATTTAAAAATATTTTCCCCATCCACTGGGTCTTGCCCAATTGCTTTGCTTCCTTTGCCCAAAGATTCCCCTTTTTTCATCCAATTAGTCCATTCAGTCTTGTCTCATTGTGGCAAGAGACAGTCACCGTCCAGCCTGGCAAAAGCCCTATGTCCCATTTGTTCCCTAGTTAGAGGGTCTAACCAGCCCATTCTTCCCATTCTGGGGAAATGATAGATGGGAGGTAGGGGCAGGACAGACTGCTTGATCCAGTGGATGCCCCTCTCCCAACCTTGGAAGTGCTAATCACAATGGTGACCCATGACATCTCCACTAGTGCTACTGACCATAGTGATGAATATGTGTCTCCACATGCCCACTAATCCCTGGCCTCTAGGCAGTGCATACTACATAGAGCTTGAGCTCTGCAGTTGCAACACCTAAAATGCACCTCACCTAAGTAGTTAGCCAGTACCACCTCCTTCCTTCCAAGATGTGTAAGATAACAAAGGCCAAATGACTCTGATCCTCAATTAATGGAAAAGATTCTGAAGTTATCATGTTGTTAAACAGTGATATGGATACCAATGAAGCTTTACAAGAGGAGAATAAGAAATTGAAAAACATACATGCTAATTATGAAGTGAAAATTGAGTTGTGGAAGGAAACACAAATGGCAGGAGGATAGAACTTGGAGGAAGAATATTAGCTAATTGTGAGTCTCGGAGAAAGAAGAAGTGGCAGACTTTGTGGCCTTTTGAAAGGAAAGTTTGGAGGTTTGGAATGCTTTACTGGTGAGGCATATCTATACAGTATGAGAGAGAGAGAGACAGCGATACAGCACATCTTATATTTTGTTTGGGGCTAGTGGTTATGGTTAGACAACCTCATTATGTATTGATACTATTTCAGAGTTAAATGATTAAAGACCATACTCCTTCTTTGCTATAGAGCTATGGCAAAAATATTTTTTTTTTATTTATTTATTTTTATTTTTTTTTTTTAATGATTTCTACTCTCAAACAATGTGAAAGCAAGAACAGTTTTAAATGGCATTATGTGAATGTCAGTTAAAGTAGTTGAAATTTCTTTCCAAATATAAGAAAAAATGTGAATGATCCACAAGAAGCTTTGCATTTAATCTGACAATACAAGTGTTATAAGGTAGATAAAGCTGCCTGAATCAGGGGGAGAGAGTGGTGAGGCAATTAAACAATAAGGAAAGGTTGGTAGCAAATGAAAATCACAGAATAAGAATACAAAGGAGGTCAGTAGGCCAGAACAGTTTCCTGTTTTTAAATATAGATTGCTGCAAAGACAAAAAAAAGCCTTGGTGGTTGAAAAACAAGTCCAGAAGAGTTGAAATATTGTGACTTGCCTGAACATTCTGTTTCTTCCACTGGACATATTTTGATATGATCTCAGTTCATTTAATGATTGTACAATATGCTGTAGTATTTCATAAATGTTATGCAGCTCATCTTGAATTGATATTTCATTGCAGCAATGTGCTGATACTGTCAAAAGATCTGGTCAGTTGAGTGTACTGGGGAGTATAAGGTCAAGGTGGGTCAGAGTGCATATGTATGTGATACTTCATGTGGAGCTGATCTGCATGACTGACTGAAGAGTGCCCTTGCAGACCTCTCTGTATACTTTTATGGTCTATGCCTCATCATTAATAGGTATGTAACATGCAGACCTCTCTGTATACCTTTATAATCTATGCCTCACCATTAATTGGAATGTAACATACAGACCTCTCTGTATACTTTTATGGTCTATGCCTCATCATTAATAGGTCTGTAACATGCAGACCTCTCTGTATACCTTTATAATCTATGCCTCACCATTAATTGGAATGTAACATACAGACCTCTCTGTATACTTTTATGGTCTATGCCTCATCATTAATAGGTCTGTAACATGCAGACCTCTCTGTATACCTTTATAATCTATGCCTCACCATTAATTGGAATGTAACATACAGACCTCTCTGTATACTTTTATGGTCTTTGCCTCATCATTAATAGGTCTGTAACATGCAGACCTCTCTGTATACTTTTATAACCTATGCCTCACCATTAATAGGAATGTAACATACAGACCTCTCTTTATACTTTTATGGTCTATACCTCACCATCAATAGGTATTTAACGTTTAGACCTCTCTGTATACATTTATGGTCTATGCCTCACCACTAATAGGTATGTAATGTGTAGACTTTTATATATACTTTTATGGTCTATGCCTCACCATTAATAGGTATGTAGCATGTAGACCTGTCTGTACACTTTTATGGTCTACATCTCACCATTAATAGACATTTAACATGCAGACCTCTCTGTACACTTTTATAATCTATGCCTCACCATTAATAGGAATGTAACATACAGACCTCTCTGTATACTTTTATGGTCTATGCCTCACCATTAATAGGTATTTAACGTTTAGACCTCTCTGTATACTTTTATAATCTATGCCTCACCATTAATAGGTATGTAATGTGTAGACTTCTATGTATACTTTTATGGTCTATGCCTCCTCATTAATAGGTATGCAGCATGCAGACCTGTCTGTACAATATTATGGTCTACATCTAACTATTAATAGACATTTAACATGCAGACCTATCTGTACACGTTTATGCTTTATGCCCCACCATTAACAGGTATGTAACACTGGAAGAGTTGGCCAGCACATTCTAAAATGACTGTGTTTTCCTGTGTTAAGTATGATGAAGCAGTGAGTCTAATAATTATTATGGAGCAAACATATGCTGAGTTGTTTTGAAAGTTTAACTTCATGTATATGGGCACCTTTTTTGAATTACTCATGCTGAGAGTGAGGTATATGAACACATTTTATAGAAGTGGCTGAAATAATCTGTTCACGATTTTGAAGCTGATCACGGGCACATTGCATGTGACCCAGTTATGATCTGATCTGTGTTTTAGGGAACATACATAGAGAGTCTGGTGTTATATTGCTTGATTTGTTGGCTGGACAGACTCCTTTTTAAGTAGAAGAATGCTGGTATTAGTCAATTCCCTCCACCACTTGTAACTCCCTTTCCTTGGACTGCATTTGTGGTGTGATCTGAAGTTTTGAAAAAAAATGTTATAAATTATCACAGCAATCATGTACAAAATCAATGAAATGACTGAGATTTAGCTCAGTATGAATATTGTTTCATGTACATTAATCCATGATAGTGTATATAGGATTGTCACGGTTACCTATCAAAACATCTACTCTTCATAACATCTAAACTCAAAACATCAAGACCATAGCATCTAAACTTCAAAACATCTAAAACTCATAACATTGAATCTCAAAACATTGAAAACTACAAATCAACTATAAATAACATCCCACAGAGTTTTTACTATGTTTATGCAGGGTGCAAGCCCCCCTGCACCCCCCATGTGGGGGGCTCCACCCCCCCCACACCCCGTAAATTAAATATACCAACTCCAAGGTCACACTACAGTGGGGACTAACCCCACTATAGTGCGACCTTGGAGTTGGTATATTTAATTTACGGGGGGTGTGGGGGGCAGATCCCCCCACTTGGGGGGGTGGAGGGGGGCTTGCCCCCCTGCATAAATGTAGCAAACAGTGTGTGGGATGTTATTTATAGTTGCTTTGTAGTTTTCAATGTTTTGAGATTCGATGCTATGAGTTTTAGATGTTTTGAAGTTTAGATGTTATGGTCTTGATGTTTTGAGTTTAGATATTATGAAGAGTAGATGTTTTGATAGGTAACCATTGTTGCATATCTTTGTTCTAAAAATTAGTTTGCCTCAAATAGGACAGCAAGTATTACAGACTGTATTCGTTTAGATTTCTGTATAAAGATGAGATGCATCTACGGCATATTTAGCATTCAGTAATTCATTTTAAAAAAAGAGGGAAGTGACATGGGTGGAGAATGGAGAGTACTGCAAATGTGGTTATCACTGGATAATGCTACAGGTCCACAAATGCCTTTTCTGCTAGATAATAGAGACTGGACATTGAAAGAGGCAGTAGTCAGGGATCTGAAGGGCTTGAACAAATGTTTGAAAACTGCTGTACATACATTGTTTTGGTATGATATGCTCAGAACTCTTGTTATGATTACATGTTGTTCAAAATATCAAAAGATCTATTTCTAGAAAGGTCATTGTATAATGTAAGGCTACAAATATTCATGAATGCCAAAGCAATAATATTATGTTAGTTAACCAAAGTGATTTAATCATAGTCATTTGTTGCAAGAAGGGTGTGAATGGTGGCTTTATAATGTAGCTGCTGGATGTTAAGTGCTCACATGGCATATTAATGGGCCAACCAATTTATAAAGAAAAATCCAATTATAATATATATAAACAAATTGTGTCCTTGGGTAGTGGCTTTGCATGAGACACACCTTGATGATGAGGAGCATAAAGCTTTAGTCAGGGGTTATGTGGACTAGGAGTGCGATTTGTGCCCTTTTTCAGCAGGAGACAAAAGGGAGTTATTATTCTAGCATCATCTATATGCTGTTTTATAACATAAGAAACTGTAACAGATGAAACTAGCCTTTATAAGAGGAGAGTACTTAGATGTCCAACACTGGCAGTGCACGACTGCCTATGGATACTCTTGGTCATCAGTCCCCTGCTGTTATATTGCTTCTTCCATGTATATTGTCATCTGTAGAGGTACTGATTCACAAACTTCCTTAATGAGGTCACCCATTCCAACACTGTGGAAGTATTTTGTTAGCCAGAAAATTCTTCAAGTTTTGTGCACATCTGCTGTTCCTATTATTTTATCTTCCTGGGGCATGATTTAGAGGATCCTTCAGAATTCTCTTTGGTGCATTCTACAGAGATTCTGCCTTTTCCATAGACTGGGATATTTTAGACAGATTAAGAAGTTTTTTTCTGGTGTATTTAACTCTGAAATCTTATGTTGCATTGCAACTTTGTTGCAGCACATTTCTCCTGACCTGATTGTGGTCTGCCTTAAGGGTGAAGGAATTTGCAAGGAACTTTAATAATACTTATATCACCATAATGTTTCAGAAGATTTTCAGAATTTGGAGAATTACTTGCTGGGTTTCTTGTGGGAATGTGCTGGGAAGCCTGATATTTACTTATTTAACATTTGTTTACTGGGAAAGTCTGACTGGGACAGACCCCATTTTCTGCAAAGACCCAGTGAGAAATGCTCCAGAAACATATGCCCTTGGAACATGGGAAAAAACGGAGCACCCTGAGGAAAATCACATAAATGCATGGAGGACATGCAGACCCTGCACAGAAGGCACCACAGCTGAAAATCAAACTGGAGAACCTCACATGGTGAGGCAACAATGCTATCCGCTGCACCACTCCATCCATCCTCAACCCCTTTTCCCATTTTGCACATGGGGATGGGTTGTTACTTCTACAATGACAATCATTTTGAGTCAAGGTTTACACCATCGGGAAGATAGCCCTGCCATGGTAATTCATTCATAGCACTCACTCACACACATACTCTCACCTACGGCCAATTTAGAGTGTCCAATCCACCCACTGCATGTTTTTGGAATGTGGGAAGAAACTGGAACACCCACAAAAACCCCATGAGACCACAGGGAGGACATGCAGACTCTACACAGAAGGTAAATCAGCCAAGAATCAAACCAGAGAACATCTTTCTGAGAGGCGACAGCACTAACCACTGCACCATGGCCACCACACCCCTGTGCCACCCATAAACTCTTACTTCTCTCTCTCTCTCTCTCTCTCTCTCTGTGTATATATATATATATATATATATATATATATATATATATATATATATATATATATATATATATATATATATATATATATGTATATATATGGATCTATGTCAAAATAATGAATTATCATAATGTCGACTCACATAACAGTGAGACAGTATCACTGAAAATTTAAATGAACAAACTCCCAGAATGGCATATTTTGTCTCTAGGAAACTAACCACTTGGCTCCCAGTAAGTAAAACACAAACCAAAACAAATGAAACTTACCAAACTGGAGAGCTTCTCCCCCAAGAATGATACCACACTATAGAGAAAAAAATTATCAATTTCAACAATTGGCTAAGCTTCTGGTGTCATTCAAAGGGGATCCAGTGTCTGTCAGCCTGGGATGATATGCTTGACAAGCCACGCTGCTTTGCTAGAGATGGCTTGCACCTGTCACACTTAGGCTTTTGAATACTGGCCAAGGCTCTTGCCATCCCCATAGTGCCTTTTTAGGCAAGGCTCAAAAGACAAACCCACCATCGTAAATAGCACAAGTAACAAAAAACTGAGGGTAATGCTACTCAATGCCAGAAGTCTAAACTTCAAAATGCACGCACTCAAGGCACTCCTCAGTATGGAGAAAATCTATATATGTGCAGTAACAGAAACCTGGTTTAAGGCTCCAGAGAGCACCCCAGCACTACCAGGCTACAACTTATACCATACATTTCGGCCACAAAACCCAGACTGAAATACAAAAGGCGGGGGAGTATCCATATTCATCAAGGATACCCACACCTCCAGGTTAGTGGTGCAGCACGATGCTTCAGAGATCATCTACATGTAACTAACAACGTAAAAACTGCTATTCAAATTATAGCTTGCTACAGATTGCCCACCATGTCCCAGGACCCCCACTCTGCATTCCTGGAAACACTGGGAAACACAAAGGGCCTACCAAACACCCTGATATTGGGTGATTTCAATTACCCAAACATTAACTGGGAGAACTACTCAAGTACAAACTCCCTTGCCCAACATTTCCTAGAATTTATAAACTCAAACATCCTGGATCAACTGGTCAACACCCCCATCAGAGGTGACAACATATTGGACTTAGTCCTCACCAACATGGGCGACCGGTGTTCCACATTGAAGGTCAACCCCTCACTGGTTAGAACTGACCATAAAGTAATCACACTGGATATCCACAATACGCCAACTCCCCCGGTGAAAGAAACCACCTTGAAAAACTTTTCAAAAGCCAACTTCACCTTACTTAAGACCGAGGTGGGAAGTTTCAAAGCCCCATGCTAAAGGATAATGCTGTCCAAGCTGCAAAATTATTTACTAATGCACTCTATGGGCACCTACAAGAATGCATAGATCATTCTATCCCAAACAAAACCAAGACTCACTCCTCCAAGAAAAGGAAACCAGTCTGGTGGACCCCTGCCATAAACAAGCTATACAATAGAAGGAGGAAACTAGTACAGAAAAGAGTAAAATCTCAAGAAGGGAAGACATCCCTGATCAGTATCAGCAAAAAACTATGTTCCCTCATAAAATCATCCAAGGCTAGCTTCAAAAGAAAAATTGCCATGGACTCCAAAGATAACCACAAGGCATTCTTTAGCTATGTCAAGAATCTAAGTGGCAATTCTCAGATCTGCTTGGAGTTAGTGCAGAATGGCACAAAATACACTGAATCGACCAATATAGCCAACATCCTGGCAGACAGGTTCAGTGCAAACTTCACCCCCCTCTCACTCTCAAAAGGGCCCATAACTAAACCAGAAGAATGTAGTGCCCCTGAAATCACAGTCACTCAGGTTAAAACAGCCCTCTCCAAAGTCAAAAACACAGCATCAATGGGACCAGACGGTGTCCCAGGCTGCATCCTACACGAGCTCAAAGATGAACTAACCCCTCATCTAAACACACTGTTAAACTCAGCCTCTCCACAGGCTACATGCCCACAGAGTGGCACACAGCAACGATTATTCCGCTCCACAAAGGTGGAACCACAACGGAACTCAGGAACTATCGCCCTATAAGCCTGACTAGCTTGGTCTGCAAAGCTATGGAGCACATCATCATGGATCTCATTAACAGAGACATTGGGAACCTCCAAACACTGGACCTTACCCAGTTCGGCTTTGTTATGGGAAGATTATGCCTCATAAACCTGGTGGACTTCTTTTAGACAGTTACCAAGGCTATAGACAAGGGAAAGGTGGTCCACACAGCCTACCTAGACCTCGCAAACACCTTCAACACCATTCCCCACTCAGGTATTATAGACAAGCTCACCAGCCTGAACATAAACTCCTACGTCACAAGATGGGTTGCCAACTGGCTCATGGACAGAACCCACATGGTAAGAGTTGTGGCTGCTAGGTCTGACTCTAAACCGGTTACAAGTGGCATTCACCAGGGCTCAGTCCTAGGACCCCTCTTATTCAGCATATACTTCTCAGAGGTACAGGCAAGCACAGGAGGACTATGGCTGACCACGTTCACAGACGACTGCAAACTAGGGGCTATAACTGACTCTCCAGCTGACACAGACATCCGCCAACAGGGTCTCACTGAGACAGATACCTGGTGTCTAAACCATGGCCTCAAGCTAAATGCCAAAAAGTGCATAGTCATCCCTTTTGGAAAAACAAAGTACCCACAAACTGCCACATAGGTGATAGCCCCCTAAATACAAAAGACGTAATAAGGGATCTGGGGATCCAAGTAGATAGTAACCTCTCCTTTGATAATCACATTGCCAAAGTGGTTAGAAAATCCTTCTATGTGGCCCACCTAATCACAAAAGGGTTTGCATCCAGATCAAAAGAGGTCATTGGGCCCCTCTACGCATCACTCATCAGACCCATCATAGAGTACAATGCCCCATTTAGGATGTACCTTACAAGACACCTGTAACAACTGGAAAGACGACAGAAGTATCTCACCAAGAGGATCACTGACCTCAAGCAGATGCTCTATGCAGCTTAACTGAAGAAACTCCAGCTGTACTCGGTTGCATACCGCCTACTTAGATGTGATCTCTGCCTGACATACAAGGCCATGTCCAACCCAGAATTGATGGACATGCTCCACCTAAAGAAAACCATATCCCCTCGAGCCACATGCTCCAGGGATCTAAACCTCACCACAACAATAAATAGGATGTGCTGGAGGGATAGATTGCTGACCCAGAGACTTCCCATGCTCTGGAACAAGATTCCAATCTACATTAGGCAGAGCTTCTCACTAACCCTCTTCAAGAGAAACTTTGACGAGTGGATGGGAAACAGAAAGTTTGCCCCAGGGATCACTTCAATGGCTCTGCTGGACAGAGGCACAGGGAATTAATCTAAGAGGTCGGCGAAAGCCAACACATTCCGGCTAGGCTTATAAGTGCCTTCGGGCAGGTAGCCTAGTACCTACCTATGAACCTATGAACCACTCCTCCTAACTAAATATACCAACTCCAAAATTGCAGCACAGTGGAAAAAAGGGCAGAGTTCACCATGGTGGCCAAGTGGTTGGCTTCCAGAGGCAGTTTGTTCATTTAAATTTTTGCTGAAGTCTTCTCATTGTTTTGCAAGTTGATGTTATGGTAATTTGTTGTTTTGAAGGGAATCCATATATGTGCCTATATATATATATATATATATATATATATATATATATATATATATATATATATATATATATATATATATACATGTATACACACACACACACACACACACAAACACACACATATATATATATATATATATATATATATATATATATAGTTTTTTGTTTTTGAAATCTGAGTGTCTTTTTCCCATTTTTGCTGCATTTGTTTAGAGGTGTGTGAATTGCGTGGCAGCAAGGAATTGTTATCACTTTATTACAAGTGCTTTTTCTACTGGTTTAGCACTTTGTGTGGAAAAAATGCCAGCGACTACAAGTAGTGGGAATGGGAATATTTCCACCAGTTCTACTTTGGATACTAATGGCCAACGAAATGAAAATGGAATTGAATCTGCCTTGACTCAGTTAATTTCCTTGCTTACACAGCAGACAAGTAGTATGAATACTGTACTGCATAGACTACAACTCTCAGAAGCCTCATTGGTGTCTTCTGCAGCCATTACAAGACCAACTAGGAATTGCTTACTGAATCAAGGAGACTTTTCAGACTTGACTGCCAGTTCAAATCAACCAAACATGATGCAAGCAAGCAGACAGAGCCAAGAGCAACAAAACTCTAAGGTGAACATGAGAGAGTGGATTAATTGGGATATTTCATTTACTGGAACTGGTACAAGAGCTGACATTAAACAAGAGCCTCCAAGAACACTTCAAAAGAAATTATTGGACTTAGAGTATAAACTAATGAAGGTGAGAAACCTTCAGTGTGACAATTTATATTTAAATGAATGTATGAAACGTAAACAGGTCCCAAAGGGGCAATGTTTGTATAAGTTTCCTAACAGTATTGTTCTAAAAGAAAATGGAAAACATGAGTTGTTTGAAATGTTTGACCATTTTGGTCTTGAATTGGTTCAATTTTTTATAAGACTTAATGTGATGAATATTAATTAGCTTTTAGAAGAAGTTGCTGTTTTAGATGGAGAAATTACATCTGATTTACTGTTTGAATTTAACATAGCTAAATATGACAGTATGTTTGTAAAAATAGAACACCAGGTAGATTTTAACCTACAGTGCAAAAAAAAATAATTACAGAGAGATGAGGAAGAATATAGGAAGGGAGTAGCCTACCCCCTCCCCAAAGTTTACACATATGCAGAACTTAAACCTAATGGACATGAACCAGACAATCATTTAAGGGTAAATTCTAATGGTTATAATGAACAAATGGTAGAAGCTTGTGATGAGGAAAATTACCCTGCCCTTAGAAGGTCTGAAAGGATAGGTAACAGAAACAAACAAAATAATGTTAACAACATTACTTTTTTTCAATATACCCCAGCACCCAAGGGCACCAGGAACAACCTGAGGGGACGACAATGGGGGAGGAACAACAACTAGAACAATCCATTGTATCTTTATTCAACAATGAAGGTAGTTCAGAAAATAGTGAAAATATTAAAAAGTTATTTGGAGGGAAAATATTGTGTTTGCAAGGATTTAACATCTTTAACTACACTGAAACATAGATTAATAAGACACATTTTTCCCTTTTTAAGAAAAATGGTAAGTTTGTTCCTTGTTTTAAAGTTGCTTTACCAAACATTTTGACTGAAACTAAACTATACTCTAGAAAATAAAGTTTTAGTTTATGTTTCAAGAACAGAGAGACTTGAGACTTATAAATGGGAGTAGGAACAACTTGTTTAAATGGAAGAGCACTTAACCCCCAGATTCACCCCACTATTACAGCATATGAACAAATTTGTTTCAAATAAATTTATGCTTTGTTAAAGAAAAAGGAAATTATACAACCTATCAAAACAAGAAAATGATATTTTGAGAGAATTAAGAACTGATAATACATTTAGAATTATAAAACCAGACAAAGGGGGTGGGGTAGTTTTACTTGATAACATAGATTACATCACACATAAGCTGGAAATACTCTATGAAACAAACAAATGCATAGAGGCATCCTACAATAAAGTCATGATAACTTTTATAGGAAAAATACAGTTGTTTCTGGAACATTCATTGTTTCAAGGAGTGATTTTGGAACAGCTATTTGATTTTCTTAAGATTGAACATCCAGTAATTCCACAAGCTTTTGGAATTCCAAAAGTTTATAAAGATGTTTTGAATCCCCCTTATAGGGTAATTATTTTAGCTCAAGGGAGTACTACTTATCCCCTTGGCGTATTTATAGACAGGTTATTTAAAAACACATTTTTTTTCTATTGAATTTATATTGAAAGATTCGTGGGATTTACTATCCAGAATTAAATAAGAAATGTTTGGTGATGCATGTTTTTTCTCAACTTTTGATGTCTTTAGATGTGGTGGACCTTTTTACATCTATTCCCCACACTGAGGGACTTGAACTTTTTAGGGAAGCCATAACAGAGCTTACTAGTTTAAGTGACAATATGGTAAACTATGCAGTTGAAATTATGGAATTAATACTGGGTAATAATAATTTTATTTTTTAAGGTACCTTCTGTAAACAGATCAAGGGTGTGGCTATGGGGGCCAGTTGAGGCCCCATTTATGCCAACCTGGTAATGTACAGTTGGGAACGTAGAAACATTTTTATTCCTAGATTTCAAAATAAGTGGGTTATATACCTATGTTTTTTGGACTACATTTTTATTGTGCAGAAGGACAATGTGACTGACATGAATGAATTTAGGGATTAATTGGAAAATATTTCCAGCTTCCTTAAATTCACAAATTCCTTCTCGGATTCTGTTATTAACTTCCTGGATGATACTTTAGTTAAGAATCTTGTAAGTCATTCTTTTGTTTCAAAATATTTACGAAGGAAACTTTTTCAAATAATTATTTGGATTACCAGAGCCACCACCCCAAACACACACAAAATAATATTTTTAAGGGCCAATTAGTAAGGGCAGCCTGTATGAGTTCTAGTTGGGAGATTTTCAAGAATGAACTGTTTAATATTATTTATTTTTTTGAAAGGGGCTACACCAGACACTTGATATTGAATACTAGCCTTGAGGCAGCACATGAATGGGGTGCAAGATGTAAATCTATTTTAGGTATAAGTAAAGAAAATGCTCATTTTTTTAAACCACAAAGAGATGAGAGCCATAGTCACTTTATGATTTTACCATATGATGAAGGTTTCAAAGAAATTAAGAACATTATGAAGAGAAACTAGGTAATTTTTACTACTAATATTGACCAGGTCAGTATGACAACATCGAACTTGCAGGAGTCCGAATGTTGTGATATCGAACCCAAATGTTCGAAACACGGAAATAGCAAAACCACAGAACTGTTTTCATGGCTTTGCTATTTCCTCCACTGTGGTGCAATCTCAAAGTTGGTATATTTAAGTAGGGGGTGTGGGGGGCAGTTTAAGTTTAAAGTGTACGTGTTTTTTTTTTTTTTGTACCGGAACAGTGATTTTTTTCCCCTGGGAAAAAAATCGCTGTTCTGTGTTTTTGAACTTTTTCGGTTTTGAACTTAACAGTTCGATATTACATCGTTCAAACTCCTGTCAGTTCGACATAATATAAACCCATAGTGACCTGTTAAGAGCATTAGGTGGACAGCCACAATTTGTTACAAGATGGGGAAAAATGTAAAATATTTGTTTGAACACCCTACCCACACTCAAACATTAAACAACAGGGGCATTAGTAAATGTGGCAAATGTGCACAATCTAATTATATTTTTGAAGGACCATTGTGTGTTTTACCTTTTATCATGAAACTTATTATATTTCATCAAGGTAATTGTGCTACAAAAGGACTAGCATACTTGGCAGTGTGTACATTCTGCAATCGCTGTTCTGTGTTTTTGAACTTTTTCGGTTTTGAACTTAACAGTTCGATATTACATCGTTCAAACTCCTGTCAGTTCGACATAATATAAACCCATAGTGACCTGTTAAGAGCATTAGGTGGACAGCCACAATTTGTTACAAGATGGGGAAAAACGTAAAATATTTGTTTGAACACCCTACCCACACTCAAACATTAAACAACAGGGGCATTAGTAAATGTGGCAAATGTGCACAATCTAATTATATTTTTGAAGGACCATTGTGTGTTTTACCTTTTATCATGAAACTTATTATATTTCATCAAGGTAATTGTGCTACAAAAGGACTAGCATACTTGGCAGTGTGTACATTCTGCAATTTTTATTATCTTGGTAAAACAGAAAGATCATTGAGAAAGCGCATCTTTGAACATACTTATGCTATTCAGAGTCGTAATGAAAATAATGCATTATACAAACATTCAGTGCAGGCAGCTTAAGTTCATGTTTGGAATTTTGGAAGTTATCCAGAAGACCACTAGAGGGGGATGGTGGGATCTTCAAATAAAATGTAGTGAACTTAATTAAATTAATTAAATTACTTGAATTAAATGTGGCTGTAGAACCTGGCATTAATGAAAACATTTCAATTTTACCAATATTAAAAACAAAAGTTTTGGTTAGGTAGATATGGTTCTCCCTTCTGAAAATATTTTTATGGAAATGTGTGTTTTTTTTCAAGGTTTTTTCTTCAAGTTTTTTTAAAAAATGTCATTTCTTTAAATGTGTTTAATTGTTTAATTAATAGTACTATATAACCATAGGCATGTGGTTATGGTTTATTCTAATGAAGTCTCAGTACTTTCAGAGACAAAAGCACAAACTGGAAGTCGTTTTGTAATCTGTTGGAAGTTTGGTGTTCCTTTTTGTTATATTACACAATTGGACTGGCTTACAATTCTGGTGCAGCCACAGGTAGCTCAGTATTTATTCATTAGTTTTTTGAGGAAGCAATGTGTTGAACCAAGTAAGAATAAAACTCAACTTTGTTTCGTAACCTTGTCTCATAACTTTAAAAGAACTAGTAACTCAGCATACTGCCATCTTCCTTAAATCATAGTAAGTATAAGAATTCATTTTAAAACAATATTAAGTCCATTATCACACAACAGAAAATTGGGGGTGGCAGAGGATAAAACATTTCTATTGAATATAGACGTTCAGTTTTCTAATAAATACTTATGATTTAAGTCATTATACAAGGTTATGTCCAGTGATCAAAAAATGCTAAGGAGGAAATAGTAAGTAGTAAACTTGTTTATTTAGAATACACAAAGCTTTCAGGCCAGTGCCCTTCCTCAGTGTATTTCATAAAAAACTACTATTCACATACATTTAAACTAAAACCTTCATAACACAGCCCAACCATAAGACAACAATTAACTGCATATTCATATTAAAAGACATAAAACACATTTTAAAACATTAAATATTTCCTGTCTAATCTAAGTCTTGCACTCTAAAATTATAAAAAGTATAACAAATATATAAAAAAATATACATATTTGTATATTAAAGTGCATATGTCAATCATTTGCAATAGTTCAACAGCATTAGTCTTTTCTTTAGTATAGGTTTCCAGCTCACTGCTGCATTAATACCAGGCACAGAATCTGCTTGCAGTCTCACTATCCATTCATACTCTAAAGTTTCTAGTCTGTTATTCAAATCACCTCCTCTTATGCTCCTATGCACAATGATTATAATTCTAAACTGGAATCCACGGTCTCTTCTCTTTTCATCTGTGTTTTACAAGTGCATTGGTTTTAACATTCTTTCATAATAATGTGCAGTGCTTAGATATGATATTTTTAATATCATTAGTCCTTCTATTAAACCTGGTTATGTAGTGTAAGGGACCTTGTTCACTTACATAATCCCTGGGTGGACCTCTCTTTTTAAAATATGGCCTTTATGGCCTTGCACTACCATGCCTATCATGAAAACGTAGCTGTATCATAGCCTCTGTCTTTTAAATTAATTTACCATTTGGTTCATCTGAGTTATACATTTTGTATTGTCTGTATTCAAATGACTTGCCCTAAGTAGCTGACCCCTGCTGTTAAATATATGTGGTACATCCATACTTGTTCTATGAATGTACCTATTTGCATGTACATCCTTCTGAAAAATAGAAGTTTCAATGCCATTACTAGTTTTCTCTAGATTAACATCTAGAAAATGTATTGTGGTTGGTGAATAGTCCAGTGTAAACTTCAAAAAATCAGTGGATGTATTTATTAGTTCTACAAATGCTGTTAATTCTTCTGAGTTTCCCTTCCAAGCAGAAAGACATAATCCACAAAATGCTTGTAAAATACAAGGTTGTGGACAAGTCTCAGCGGATCTTTGGACATAAATTGTTCCTCCCAAAATCCTACTATATTAGCATAGGTGTTGACCATTGGGGTACCCATGGTCACACCTGCCTTCTGATGGTAAACATTTTCACCAAAAAATAAATACATTCCTGTTCAGAACAAGATCTACCAATTTACATATAGTGCCTATTTCCCTAAATGGC
>NC_056747.1:1065523798-1065616298 GCF_019279795.1 Protopterus annectens | reverse complement strand
GGGTTCCAGACATGCTGGGGCCCAGTGCCACGGCCAGCTTAGACAGGACAGTTGGATCTGCTGGGATCGGTTTTCCCAGACGTGCTATGGTGTTGCAGTTTTATAACATATGTTGGTTAGTCATGCAAAACACATTCCAGGATTAGTTATAACAGCATGCATAGGTATTCCCATTAAACTAAAACAACAGATTTGGAACAGTTGCATAGCAAACAGAACACATGCATATATGGAACCACAGTGGACATTATAACAGCATGCAGGTTATATTGATAGCAACAGGCCACCAATGATAGTATTTGAACAGGGAACATTAATCGTCAAATGTTTAAATATTTATAGAACAATAGGACATATGCCCCAACAGTAAGTTTGGTGAAAAATATACCTGTTGATTTATGTGTTTAGATTATTGGTACAGATAGGGTGGGGGAGAGAGAGAGATGTCAATTAACAACTGTATAGGCTTCGATTGCTCACCACTTTAATGATCATTGCTCTAATCATTACTCTCCAGGTATTACCTCACTTTACATCACCCTATGGCCTCGGGTTGGGCAGTGGTATGTTTGTACACAGTGTATAATTACAGCCTTCTTACAGCTACTATATACTTTTTCTTACTTGGCAGACCTGGAGAGTAAGTTTCTGTTAACACTACCTGACTCTTTCTACCCATAGTCACATTGTCAGGGTTACATATGTGCACTCATACTGTGTGTGTGTGTGTGTGTGTGTGTGTGTGTGTGTGTGTGTGTGTGTGTGTGTGTGCGTGTGCGTGCGTGCGTGTGTGTGTGTGTGTGTGTGTGTGTGTGTGTGTGTGTGTGTGTGTGTGTGTGTGTGTGCATGCACGCATGCTACTGTCATACTCTGCCATGACTTATATTGGTCACCCTGAGTGTGGGCATCTGTAACCACTAGCTGTGACAGCATGACACTTGAGGGACATTTCTTGGAGGAGACTACGTGGTGTATGTACTTATCTTGCTGTCATTTGCAGCCTTGGGGTTGGACAGTGAATGTTGTACACAGTGTATAATTACAGCCTTCCTACAGCTATGATATACCTTTTCTTACCTGGCAGACCTCTGGAGGAAATTTCTGTTAACCCTACCTTACTGTTTCTACACATATTCACATATTCCTGAGTGAAAATATGCATACAGCTTACTATCAATCCCGGGATTTGAACTGTGCCTTTTTGTGCATAAAATCGAACAAAGTTTGTGTTTCATCAGAATGAGCTATTGAGAAATTGCTGTTTCTTATTTGACTGTTTTCTGCTGGACTTTGGAAAACACTTATTGATATGGATACTTACACACAGCTGGGACATTCCTCACCCATGCATCTTGGACCCACCTGTCCAAGAGCTCCTTCTTCCTATGCTTCAAGTCAACAAAGTGGTGCTAGACCTGCTCACAATTCCGAGGGATGCCAGTGGCACTAGTGAGGTCACGTGAGAGATGGTCCCAGGCCTCCGCTTTGTATTGGGAGCCCTGGTACTGGTCCTGCAGCAGTCTCCCTTCATGGTCTTGTTCTAGGAGTCCAACCATGACCCTAGACTCCTGAATGCCTCAGCACTGCACCCAAAAGCACACACCTCCACCAATACCAGCCATAGTGCCTGCTGTAGGAAGCTACAACTGATTATGAGCTGTATTCCCACCTGTGAGGTTTAAATAGGGCTGATTTCCCACCCTTTGTCATGATTGGATGGTTTTGAATATGCTGAGCTAAGCTAAGTGATGGGCAAACCTGCTTAGCAAAGATAAGCATTGCTTAAAGGGGTAGATGCTAAGCACTACTTACCAGTGCTCAAATCCGCTTAGCTACTCTAATTATTGCTAAGAATACAAATTTAAGCAATGCTTACTCCAACTAAGCACAAATGAGTACAATTTAGCATTGTTCAGCTTTCATTTTATGGACTATCATTATTATTATTATTATTATTATTATTATTATTATTATTATTATTATTATTATCATTTTATGTGCTTTCATTACATTACATTCTTTTGTGGCGATACTGTATGGGGCACTTATGTTTACATGGGGGTTTCACATCTGTACTACACTGACACCTCACATTTGGACCTGCTACAATATCCTGGTTAACAAATATATATATTATTCTCTACCTATTTCTAGAAAAATATACCTTTAGTGCTGTTTTCACAAATAAAAATAAATGGCCTGCATTGGGCCTCAAACGGTGAGTGATTACATGCTAAGCGAAGGCTCTAACCACTACACTATTTCACTTTTACTATTTTGGCTGTATAGTTCTATTTAGTTCCTTCGAATGTTTAAGCTATGCTATGCTTAGCTGCGTGACGTGCATACATGCCCAGCTATGCTTAAACTTTATTGGGAATGGAAAAAAAATAAACGTGTAACATTACTGTTATAAACTTAGAAAGCTGCTAGAATAAATCAATTTGTGTTAGCATACATTTTTTGAAGGATGTGAGTTATGAAACTCAAATGTATGTTACTATTTAGTGACTTCACTCCTTAGATCACCACAATGATTTGCCAGACAGGAGGAAATTTTATGAGGGGAAAGGCCAAACACATGAGGGAAAACTCTGGACATTCTATGAAAATCTGGGCACTTGAGAACTATGTTGTGGGGGGATGTGCTTCTGTATTTTGTCCACGGACACTGTTATCTTGTGATAACAGTGTCCGCAGACACTGTTAGTTGCATTAGAATTGCTGTAAGGCAATTCTAGAGTGCAGGGGGTATGTGTACTGTGCGAGCAATGCTCGGACATGCCCCCTGTACTCATACACAGCTCGTGTCCATGTAAAGAATACAGCAGCACACCTTCATTAGTATGCAAGGCATGCTGCTGTTCTACATGGGCATGATCCACTCCATGCAGGAATAGCACTATTCCTGCACGGAGTTTAATGAATCCCAGGGTAAGACTTTCTTCTTAATTTCTTTGTAGTTGCTCTGCATCCAGTGAATGTTTACTAAATTTTCATTAACTAGCTTACCACCTTTACAAGACTTTGATTCATTTTATTTATGTGTTTTATTTTAAAACATTCATTTCAAATAACTAAAGTGTACATTTTAAATACATCTTTGAAGCATTTCTGTTCTCAGTTTAATTATTTAGTGTTTATTTCATTAATTAACATTTTTATATAAATTCTGTTTATTTTGAAAACAAGTAAAACAGCATATACCAACATAATATAAACAAACAACAGTTAACAGAAAAATAAATAAGTCCCCCAAACTGTGATCTAACCCCTTATCCATAGTACTTATGTACTAAGCTAGATACCTTTATGGAATTTTTTTAAACCTAGCTAACTCCCCCTTAGTGAGAATCAAATGCTGTACTTCCTGACTATGAGGTAAATACCTTAACCATTATGTTAACCCCTAACCCTTTATGCCAACCCCTCCCCAATGTAGTAATTATATACAGCATATACAAGCTTAGCATAATATACTGCTACAGCAATCTAGATAAATCATATTAATTTATAAGAAAAAAAATACATTGCAGAAGCCCATTCTGGCAGATACTATATTAAAATGAATCACACGTCATGTTTCAGGTGATTCCAATACGGTCTGCTATGCACTCAGAAGAGTTCCTTGAAAATGTGAACCTTTAACAGAATAAACTATAGAACTCAACTGTGTGTGAAAACACTCTTAATTAATCCCTGTGCAAAGTATACCTAGTTTTTCATGTCCTGGCACATAATAGCTTAACTGCAGAGAACAAACCCAGCTTAGGCCCACTACCTGAATACTGTTTGGTAAGACGACATGCAATTCCAAATATCCCAAATTTCCAATCCAAAGAACACTGTAGTCCAGAGAGATTTCTCACTTTATCTAAATAATACCAAGTCATCTTCACCCTGCTACACTCTCAAACCATATGTAAATTACCAGCATCATCTTGATGGCATCTCTAACATGACCATTTAATTCCTATTATTCTAGCAAATATGGAATGTGTAAAATAGGACTGGTAAATGAGAAGTAATTGTTGGTCTTTAAACCTGGGCCACTTACTGAAGCATTGTGTTGCCTCCCACATCCGGTCCCATTCCTCTGAATCCAGAGAGATCTTTTCCTGCTTTTTCTATCATCCCTCTATTAATTTTAGTCTGGCTTGTAGTTTGAACTTCCAAAGGTCTTTGTAAATGAGCCCTTCTTTGCCTTTCTTGGCCCTCTTCCACTTTTTCACGGAGCATCTCTACAGTTCTTGTTTTGTGAAATTATATATCTGTGCTAGATGAGGCCATTCAAAGCATAGTCTAACATGTTGCCATGTACTAAGTCAAATTTAGTCTTCAGATTCTCAAACAGAAGTACGGAGCACTTATTGGTGCTAGTACCAGTATCTGGAAACTCTAACATCTTTTCCCACTTCCATATTCTGCTATTAGTTCACTTCTTACATGCATGTGCTGCATCATGTTTTAATATCAGCAGGTCCACCCATATTAAATCTACTGCTCCCCTATCCCAAACTGTATCTCCTAATTCAAGGCATTCTTCATATAACACTACAGTCCAGTCCTCAGGGTTGCCATAAATACCCTCTTCCGTTATTATGGGATCATTTTCCAACTCTGCCTTTTTTCTTAAACTCTATTGGATAAGTTGGGATGCCTTGAATGTAGTAACAAACATGAGTAGGTGTGGCAACCTCCATTCACCTAAACATTTAGGTACACACAATAGCAGCCCCTAATCTTCTCTTGTCTCGACCTTGAATGTACATATTCAATAGCTCCTGCAACTCAACAGTAACAAGATGTTTGGCTGTAATAGGAATGTTCCTATATAAAAAAAACTAAAATGTTGGAATATCATAGTTCTAAAAGCTCACATTTTCCCTAACAAAGTATTACATTTTACTAAACTCAATCCCATTTTTCAGATTACTAATAACTGTGGCCTCCAAAGTATCTTCTAGTGTCAACCCCAGATATTTCTAACTAGTCACTTCTGTGAAATCTTTAAGCAACATCCCTCCATTAACCTCCTTCAACAACAACAATGCAGATTAAGCCAGATTGCACCGTATTCCTCAAGCTACTCCAAAACTATTGAAAGCCATTTAAAACGTCACCAACTATATTTGGGATATCAGAACACATTAGGACACAGCTGCCCACTAATAAAATAGACCAAGTAATTACTTCATGTTTAATTTTTTCCTGAAGCGCTCTTCACACCCAATTGGCTAATAATTCTATCACAAAAACAGATCTGGAGAAAGAAGGCAACCTTGTCTGATACCTCTTCCTATTCTTTCCATGTCCAAAAGCCATCCATTGGCTGTGACCTCAATAACTGGGTTATCATAAAGTACTTTCACCCAGCTCTGAATCTTTTCTCCAGATTGTCTTTCTTTAAGCATTCCAAATAAAAACTCCCAACTTATAGTATGGAAAGCTTTAGTGATATTGAAAAACACCATGGAGCTTCTGCTGCTTGATAATCTCACGTTGATAAGCAATTCCTATTTTCTATGGCATAGAGGTTGCCATAAACCTGTGGAAACTACGTCCCCCGGCTTGACTCTTAGCTTTTGTTATAAACAGTCTCCCTTGATTGAAGAACCAAGAAACACTTTTAGTGTTGGTTTCTCTATTAACCCCTTTCTCATCAGTTTTGCCTTAACCTTTGAGACCTTTAACATTTTGAGTTCTGAGACCGATTTCACTTCCTTACACCATATTTTTCTCTCATTTTCTATTTCATTAATTTTTATTTTCCACATTGATATTTTTCTTGATAAAATTTCAATGTTATCATTTATACCTTTTTTTCTCTTTTGCCCCATTTTACCACATCCGCAAATTTGTCATATTTACATTTAATTATTTTTATAGCTAAGCCTTCATCTTTTTCATTTTTCCACTTTAATACTTTATATAAATTTAACGAAGCAACATTTATCACTGGGTTAACTAACCCTAAAACTCCTTCCTCTTTATTTACGTACACTGTTCCTCTTTTTACTGGATTCAGTCTAGAACACAATATGAATGAAAAAATATTTGCACTAATTCTTTTTCAAATACCATTAGCAATATAAATGTACTTGCTAAATATGCTATTTTCCCATTATAACTGAACTTATCAAATTAACCTTTTTCCTAAATAATAATCTAACATTTTCCAGAAAAAAAACACATTTCTTTTCACTGTTCTTTTATTTTTCCCATTGAATCCTACTTACAGTCTTATTTCCAAATGCTATACTTGACAGATACGTCATTCATTGTAAAGTATATTCCCTCTATCTTAACCACATCTCCTACTCCTTTACTTTTCTCTTTGTTTATAGTCATCCCGATTGCTTCTAAACTTTCATTAAATAAAATATTACTTTCTTTATCCACTTCTTGTTTATTTGCAGTTGCTATCGTCCATCCATCCTCCCTCCCAATACTTTCTCTATCTCCCTCACAAAGGAACTTTAACTCTGGCTGTAGCCCATTTAGAATTGTAGCTACTTTGTAACAATGTATACTTTAAATGTGCTATGACTAATGTCACTATGTCAAGTTTTTCTGTCAATCAATTTAATTAATTTTGATGTTCCTTGTCCACAATGCTGTATACAAGTACAATCTGTGAGTAATTTTATCTCTGGTCTTCTTGAATATACATGTATAATTTTGTATTATATGTATTATTATATGTATGTAATTTTGTTTTATGTATTTTGGACTATTATTTGGACATTACTATTGTGTATAGAGCTTTTCTCCCCTGATCACCACTGAAAATAGGCTCCATAGCCCAGTTGGACACTACCCAGTTAACAAATATAAATAAATAAATAAATAAAATTGCATAAGTTAACAGAACTGGAATTTTTAACCCCTCAGGTGTTACGTACCCTGCTTCCTGTATTTTATATACAATCGCATTCATAAAGTGTAGCAACTCATTGTACATCTCTGTCTTACAGCTCTCCTAATATGCATCTTTTTACTTAGCCAACCATGTACTAAACATTTGACTTTATTATTTCTATATGCAGACATAAATAATTTGCTGATTTTCTCACATACTGTATTCTTTTATTACTGCTCATAACATTTCATGTCCTGGTGTATCAAATTCCTTATTAATATCTCTTACCATAAGTTTAGCTTCTTCCCTACTATTTATAATACCAATCACACTCTGTCTTACTATCAGTAATAAGTCCTGACATCCCTTCCCTTTATGATGTATATACTGTCCTCTATAACACTTTTCATCTTTGTTTCAAATCTTTTCTGCGTTATTTTCATAAAACAAAATCTTATACACATAATGTTCATTATTAGTCCCCAGCTTTTTATTAAATTCTCTTTCCTCCAAATACATTTAAGTATTCTAGTACATAATTCTTTGTAAATGAAACCTTCATGTAACCATTCATTCAAAAATCTTTAAAGAATATTCTTTTTGCCATTGCATTACATTTTTATACATTTCATATCCTATTCCATCTGGTCTTGCAGCCATCTCTGTACTCAGTTATCCTAATACTCTATCTAGCTCATGCAGAGAACTCTCGTTTTAAAATACTTTTCTAATTCTGAAAACGTTTTTACTTCCCATATTTTTCAATTTATTCTTTTTCCTTTAACATGACTTGCACATATTCTACTACTGTGTTCATTATTTGTTCCTGTGTTCTTTCTATTTCTTCTTTTGTGTTTTTCATTTTGCTCATTACACTACATATTCTTTTACTATTCTACTTAAATATCCCAATGCATCTTTGTTTAAACAATGAATCTTTAATTTTCTCTTCATTTTTACTATATAATTCTTTTTTTCTTTATCAAAATACTCTCTGTCATTATTTTCTATGCATTCCAGTGCATCATTATATGCTCTTTTATACTTTTCTTTATCCCCTTTTCTTACATCATACTGCCACTATGAGTAACATTTTTGTGTTTAATCTTAAAAAACATCCACCATTCATATCAAGTTTTAAAGAATGTTCTCATCATGATATGATTCCTCCATTACTGCACTATTAATCCCTTTAATTCTTTATCTCATGTTTTCTCATTTATCCATTTTATTCCTTTACCTATTTTTATATATTCCTTATTTTCCTTTACCTATAGTCATATTGCTAGAGCTGTTTCAATTTTTTCTTCTTCCTCTATATTTAATGCCTCTGATATTATAAAAAATCTAGTTTCATTCTGCAAATACCCCTACTGTAAGTACATGATTATTTATCCCAGAGTATTAATTTGCCACGTCTCATAACTTCTAATATTTTTCTTACACTGTTTCTTTTCTTTTTATGTTTTACTCTAAAATCACAATTAAAATCTCTCGTCACTATAATATTCATACTTATCTCTACATAATCTAAATGTGGTGAAATACACTTTCTCTTTCTTTACAAGTGACATAAGTATATAATGCTATAATTCTATATGCTTGTTGTTTCCATTTTAAATCCATAATGATTAATCTTCCCCCTCTTACTAAGGTCATATTTTTACTGTTTTTCTAAAAAATATTCCTATTCTATAACACCAATCATTTCCCAAATTTCAAATCATCTTCCCCTTATAATTTTTCTGTTTCTTCATTTGTTAAGAATCTTATATCTTCTAAAACAACTACATCTACTCCACATTTATTATACCATCCAAAAAACTCATGTACTTCTCACTATATTCTTAATACTGTTCACATTCACAGAAAGTAGTCTTAAAGTTATTACTTTCCCCATACTTTAACTTTCTAGAAATTATAATTTTATTTTCTCATCCATTTCCTTCCTTTTTCTTGTATGCTTATCCTTTAATTATACCTATCCTGTTTTATTTCTTCTTTATTTTGAATCCTCACTATATAGTTCTGGTTTACATTCTCTTTTTTTCTTTTACCTTCTCTGAGTAGGATATCTTTTCTGTCTCACCATCATTTTTTTTCAGAGTAGAGTCTGCTTCGTCTTTTTGTATTTTATCTATAATGTCACCCCAGGAAACATTGCTTTAATTTTCTGTCTTGGTCTGTATCAGCATCAACATCTGTTTCAATATATAGTCCCAAACCCTAATGACTGGAGAGTTGTTATAACACAAGACTTGCTTATCAACTCCTCTTTTTTGGTTTCAAGTTTTGCTGAAATATGTCTTCTGAGTTTTCAGCAATCTTACCAGTACTCTCCATAGCACTGGTGTTTGCCTCCATGCCTTCCACCATCTTCTTCATGTTATGTACCGTCCTCCCAGCTGCCACTGCACTAGGAATGGGATGTGCATGCTCAATCTCTGGCTCCAAATCCCTGAGAATGAGAAGTTCCCAGTGCCCTGGTCAAATTTTCCCTAGAAGTATAAACACCACTTCAGGTCTCCCCTGAAAAGAGGCTACTAGTTATTGGGACTAATCTGGTTAACAAAGGATAAATAAAAATAAACCTATGGGAAAGCCAAGTAATGCTATTGCTACAGCAATAAGGAATGATCCGAATGCATTCTCATACATGTCTGGTTTTACTGTGATGATCTGGGATCAACATAAAGTCTATCCTACTACCTTTGGAAGTTAGGTCCCTAAACAAAATAGGAACATTAGAATCATGATTATGATAGCTTCAAATATCAACCAAGCCATATCTCAACATCCAAAATCTGAGCAAATTTTCTGGTTGGTGTGAGCAAAGACTGACTTTTCATATGATATTCAGGATTCCCATATGTTCTATCCTTTTCTGCCTGTAAAACAAGATTAAAATCTCCCAGTAAAATACCAGTCTGAGTTGGCACATATTCTGTCAATGGTCTAAGAAATGCCTAAGGAAGCTTCCATTATCCTCATTAGAAACATATGTGTTGCCTGGCATCTATATTACCCGATCAAATATTTAGGTTAGTGAACACCTAAACATCGACCTGGTAACATCGGAAAATTAAAACGGCGAACAACCAGTTTAACGTAGGAAATGAATTCTCTCAGCTGCAAAAAAAAAGAAAAAACTATTTTAAACCAGCCCTCCACACCTCCCCTACATAAATATACCAACTCCAAGATTTCTCTTCAGTGGGGAAAGGGGCAAAATCTGCATAACTGCCAAGGGAATTCTTTCCTTGCATTAAATTGGCTGTTCTCAGTTTTTTTGTTTTCACTATTACCAGATTGACATTTATGTATTCGCTAACCTAAACATTCGATGTAATAGGAACCCGTTGTCTATAATCCATCCTACATTATTGCCCCAATCCAAATCAGCCATCTGTCTTGGCCACTTACCATTAATGACTGCATTGAGACATTGGGCAACTTGTGTAGTATTAATAAAATGCCCCCTCTCCACCCATCTCATGATCTGTTAAGATTGTTCTAAACTCCCTGATTCAAACTTATAACTCCTTAATTTTCAATTTAGCTTCCTATAGCCACATCTGTATGAGTCCTGTCTCTCCTCATTCTTTGATGGATTCTAGCTCATTTCATCTACTGCCATATCACAACTCTCTACTTTCCTACCTCAAGGCAGCTGTATCTGCTGAGTTAACTCCACCACCACTTTGTCTCCACAGATATTTCCCAGGCTTGCTCCAAGTGCCTTGGGTGTCATTCACCTACATCCAGGCAGTAATACCTCTTGCAGCCCACTGGAACAGAGAATGACACCCTATATCCAATCCCAACCATCCAGGCATACTGTATATAATGAAATAAACATATCCCCAATCCCAGTACAATAGTCCCTCATTTAACCTTACATTACCAAACTAGAGAACGAATGCATGTTTAGCACATTCGATATATATATATATATATATATATATATATATATATATATATATATATACATATAAATATATATATATACATATATATATATGTATATATATATATATATATATATATATATATATATATATATATGTGTGTGTGTGTGTGTGTGTGTGTGGAGATATATAAGAGCTGTGTTACAGAAGTTGTACTTGCATGAGTTGGGTTGTCATTCCTTTTGACAGGTCATCTAGTTAATTTCTGTCTGGACAAAGCATAGCCAGACAGAGATATAGAAGAATCTACAATAATTGACCAAGAAAGTAATTATGAGAAAACATTGAAACTAATTAAATTGTTTAACTTTCACAAACATTAAGAGTACTAATGTTACCATGTTTCTGGCTGAGTTTAATGTTAAACAAAGTCCAGCCTGCTTTAAATTATTAAGTGCATTATCATACCACAAGTCCACAGGCGACTGACACAGAGCTAAAAAATGTTCATCATATAAGCAGAAATAAACATATATTTGGCTAAATTATAAAATCATCCATCAGTCATGCTTTTATCTAATTTTTCCAGGCCAATGTAATTACCATAAGAAAAGTTCCAACAATGTCTTACCGGTAGGGGTAGTCTTTTGCATGCCTCATCAAAGTCCAGGGATATTCTTTACTTGCCAGAATCTCAGACTATCTTTTTCTTAGGCCTTGACTGTCTTATTCTATCCTTCAAAGTCTCTGGGTGACCCCCCCCCCTCCACATTCACTTAGAGTTGATGTCCACCAGCCCTTCTACAGTTTCTGATGGTCACTAGAGGCAACATCAACTGCTGCAACCTGTTCCATAACCCAGAAAGGGTCTATATTATGTGATCGAAGAATCTCTTCTTCGAACACATAATAATTGACACATATACAGCAAATGCTGTAAACTGTGAATGGCCACGTCCTCAAATTTTTTCCTCTGGAAAAATTCAGTTGGCCATTATCAGGAATCATCCTTTTCTTCAATGTAGAGCGATCTTGGAGTTGGTATATTTAGCTAGGGGGGATCGGGGGTGTGGTGGGAAAAGCCCCCCACTTGATTAGTGTTTTAAAGTTTGTTTTTTTTTTATTTTACGGCCACGTGAATTTTTTCCCAGGGAAAAAAATTTGTGGAAGTGGTCATTCACAGTTTACAGCCAAGATTACAGTTTACAGAGATTCTTCAATCACATAATATAGACCCACCCAGAAATCCAAATCTCTGTTGCATGAGTCATTTCCCCTGAGGTTAGGGAGTGTCTTTTATTTATTTGGTCTCTTTATATTTGGTGACTTATCCACCGAGGAAAACCTCTGTTGTTTCATTTTGGCCATCTCCCACTCTATATCCTTCCCTGCCCGTGTATTCTCCTCCTCACTGGCATCTTCATTAATTTGGGCAAGCTGGTCCTGCACCTTATTGATAAAGGCTTTTACCTCCTCCTGTATTTTCAAAATGAACTTTTCCATTTCCCTTTCTGCTACTAAAATAGCTGAGAAAGCAAGAGTTACCTCATTGCCAATGTCCAAAATGTCTTTCTTATAGCCTGAAAGAGTTTTTCTAAGGCTAAAGATAGGCTTAGAGTAGTCTGAAACAAAATATAATTTATGCTTACCCCATTGAATGCCCTTTGGATCACAGCTATATTTAATTATGCAGTCCCTTGTTCTTGCTGAATTAAAGGCAAGCAGAATGTAATGAGGTGCATTATTTCCTCTTGAGAAGGGCTTTACTTAATAGATCACTCTGTGAAGGAAATTAGGTGTTCAGAAATCGGGAAAGTATCATAGAAAAGATGGCGCATAACTCCTGTATCTGTGATGGTTTCTGGTACTTCTATGACCCGTAGGTTGGGCCTCCTACTCTTAGTCTCCATATCATGCAATTTAACTGTGTGTTGCTCCAATTTCCATTTAAGTTCTACATATCCATGTTACAGGCATCTGGTTTTAATAGCAACATATTTACATAAATCTTCAGATGATTAATCTTCATTTCAAGCTGACCCACCTTCCTGACATGCTGAGATGCTTGCAAGGCCTGCATCTCAAATGCTGCATCAATAACCATCAGCCTCTCAAGCAGTAGGAGCAGTCGGGTCATCCATGTTTGGTTGTTTGAAAGCTCCCAAGAGCTGCACATGTTTTGCTGCAATTTATCAGCCATTATATTTGTCTTCTTGCTACATTTAGGAGATACAACTTTAAAAAAAGATGTTTAAAGCCTGGGACAATTAGAGCAAAAGGCTTAGTTGTCCATACTGCTTGAACTACCCCCCACCCCACCCCAGAAATTATCTTCTTTAGAAAAAAAGAGGCTGTCTGATTTTTTTTTTCTTTTGTTTATTTTCTATTCCGTTTAATTACATTTCTCAATTAAGGTGTATAAGACTTCCTTATTTGGATGTCAGTGCAGGAGGATGTCTCTGCAGCTGTGGCTGCTGGCACAATGGATTATATATCTATTTACTTTTAACTTAAGAATCAATCATTTATTTACCTAAAATAATTATTTAATTCATTAAATAAATCAATTAATAGATAAACAGTTACAGTTTGAAAAGCCTTATGGGGAGATTGGTGCACTTGGCTAGTAATGTTGTGGGCTTTCTATTTCTATCATCCCAACATATTGGAGCCTCATCAATAAGGAATAGAAAGCCACAAAAATCATAAATAATGCAAAGGAAAGATTGCAGTATGAAGGAGCAGTCAGTGGCAATTGCATAAATAAAAGTTATTTTAAAATATTTACTGCAGGAACTAGATACTGAGTGTAAGGGCTGGAGAGCAGCTATGGGTTCATCCTCATTTCATATTAAATGTGAATTTGACCTTTTTGTTGAATAAACCAGAACCATTTCAGAGAAGTATTGTCAAAATCCTTGAAGCAACAGTGAATCTTTACAAAAAAATTCCAAAAGCTGCAGGTTCCTTCATATTGTTCACCATTTATATGTCAGTATAAACATTTGCCTAAAAGCTTCTTCGTTTTTTCACTCCTGTGTGCATGAAGCCCACATTTATTTATCGATTTATTATTGTTTGTTAACCAGGTTAGTCCAGCTGGGCTTGTGGCCCATTTTCAGTGGAGACCCGAGGAGAAAAGCTCCAGAACATAGTATTAAATCAGAGATTTGGAACACTACAAAATATAAAATACAGAAATTTGCAACATTACAAAATATAAAGTACAGAAATTTGTCAAGCTTGCAAAAGGCAGAATTACAGAAAGTTGCCACATTAGTAATAGATAATGTGAGTATCATATATCAATATTAGTATGTACAGGAATAACAGTTTTACAGTAATATATACACTGCTTTGCAATTAAGAGGGTGTCAGTTTGAGAATGTGTAAGATAGGTCAGAGTCTGGCATGCAAAAGAAATTATTTTTGGAAAGATGTACAGAGAAAGACCTATGACATTTTGTTAAATTTGGCAAAGAAAAAATTATTTAGGTATGGAGTTAGTGGTGTGGGTGTTTTAGGTGGGAGCATGTGAAGGACATTCCCATTTGGAGGCCAGATGGGAGGGAAGCATGGATTTGAAGTTGTTATGGTTTGGTATGTTACGTAGTGGTGTGGGGAGAGTGTTCCACAGTTTGGCTATAGTGTGGGATAGTAATAGTTGGCCAGGTGGGTGTAGGGGTTTGTGTACATGCAGGAGGTTTTGGCCTTTGGATCTGAGGGTGCGGCTAGGTTTGTAGGGTGTTAGAGATTTGGCAAGAGAGGGGCATTCTGTTGGTTTAAAGATGAGTTTGTGGGCTGTTGTAAATTGTAGGTATTTTAGGTGGTTGTGGAGTTCTAGCTAGTTTAGGGTGTGAAGGGAGTGGCAGTGATGGGAGGAGTTCTTAGAATTGTTTGCAAATTTGCAGATTTTGTTGTAACAAGCTTTGAGTTTGGAATGGAGGCCAAGTTGTAGGTTGGAGAATAGGGGAGCACCATACAAGAGAGAGGGGAGAAGGAAGGTAGATGCAAGGGTTTGACGGGAGGAGGGAGTAAGGTAGTAGTTATGTCTGTAGAGGAGACCGATTTTCTGGTAGGTTTTTTTGATTGCAGAGAGGATGTGGGAATCGAATTTTAGGTTTCATCAATGGTAATGCCAAGTAGCTTGGTACTAGGAATGATTTCTAGAGGGTAGTTATTGTGGCTTTTCATGGGAAATTTGTCCTTGTTGAATTGGGAGGTTTTGGTGGGAGTGAAAATCATTAGTTTTGTTTTGTTGGCATTTAGGGCTAGGTGATGGGATTGCATCCATGATTCTGTTTTGGAGAAGACTATTTGGGTATTAAGTAGAAGTTTGGAGGGGCAGGAGGCTGAACAGATGATGATGGAGTCATCAGCATATTGGATGACTGAGGCATCTGGGATGGAATGGTGGAAGTTGTTGATGAATAAATTAAAGAGGAGTGGGCTCAGTACTGATCCTTGAGGAACTCCTGTGGGTCTAGGTAAGAAAGAGGAGGTTGATTCTTTCCATTGTACAGCTTGTTGGCACATGGCCACATTAGGATCTTCATCCAAATTATTTGGTCCTGTTCATAAAATCTTTCATGGATAACATTCAAACTATTGTTCAAACAATAGTGATCTGGTCTTACTTTCAATAAGAAGATACATTTCCTTTCTAGACATTTGCAGAGCACCCCCGCCCATGACCATAATATTCATCTTTACTATACCTGTGTCTTGTAAATGCAACATATTGGCTTCAAAATAATCCCTTCCTCCAGCTGCAGTGATAGAGCATAAAAATTCAGTCATTGCATATGTGGGAACGGGTGCTAGTAAAATCTGAATAAAATGTGCTGATGTCATTTATTTATTATTATTTATTTATTTTACATTTGTTGACCGCAATCCAAATTGTAGCTTGCTACAGATCCCCCACCATGCCCCAGGATTCCCACTCCTCATTTCTTAATACACTGGAAACTATTAGGGTACAACCTAACACCCTAATAATGGCCGATTTCAACTACCCTACCATTAACTGGGAAAACAACTCATGTACCAACTCTTGTGCTCAACGTTTTCTGGAATTCATAAATTCCAATGCTATGGATCAACTTATCCACACCCCCACCAGGAGCAGCAATATCCTAGACCTGGTTATTACCAACATGGGCAACCGGTGCTCCACACCAGAGGTCAATTGCTCATTTGCCAGATCCGACCAAAAGCTAATCACCCTAGACATCCACATCCTTCCCCTACCCCCCATTAGGGAAACCACAGTAAAAAATTTCTCCAAAGCCAAATGCCCTATGCAGACCATCTCAAAAAACTGCAGCTTTACTATGTTGCATATCGCCTACTCAGAGGCGATCTCTGCCTAACACACAAAGCTATGTCAAACCCAGAGCTTTTAGACATGCTCCACTTAAAGAAATCCCAGTCCCTATGAGCTACACGGTCTAGGGACCGAAACCTTGTCACCACAATAAACAGAACATGCTGGAGGGATAGATTCCTGTCCCAGAGACTTCCCATACTCTGGAACAAACTACCTATCTATATCAAACAAAGCTCCTCATTAGCGCTCTTCAAGAAAAATCTTGATGACTGGATGGAAGATAGGAAATTCACCCTGGGGATCACTTCTGTGGCTCTTCTCGACAGTGGCACAGGAAAATAATTTTCTTGGGTGGCGAAAGCCAGGGTACCTTTGGCTAGGCTTATATAGGCCCTAGGGCCAATAGCCTAGTACCTACCTATGAACCTATGACTGGGATTGTCCAACTGAGCTGAAGAGCCCTTTTTCAGCAGAGGCCCGGGAAGAAAAACTCCAACATATTATACAATTTTCATTATAAATTAGCAAGCAATGTTACAGGATTATTACAAGGCATTAAGTAGCAATACAATGTTATACAGTGTCAATATTCAGGAGTATAGCAAAACTATTTCAAGATGTATAAAAAGAAATATGTCATTAAGATGAATATAGTTTTTGGGGTAAGTGGTTACAAAAACCCAGTAATATTAGTAACCAATTAGTTCCCAAGTTTATCAAAACATGAGGGGCAATGAGAATAAAGAGATGAAATTTAGTATTTAGACTTATCACTTAAAGTCTTCTTTTTCTGGATCAGGTACTATAATAATATTTTCTATAGTACTACACTGCAGGTTTTAGGGGGCATTGTTTTGGTTTTCTGTATCTCTGCCTCTTCTTTCTTCCTTTCTGTTTTTTTTTTTAAGTATAGTTATTTTTGGTAGTCTGTGTAGAAGTTATCTTCCCCTATTAATTCTTGAAAATAACTTACAGTATATGTTTAAAACTTGAAATCATTTATCAACAAGTACATTGGTTATATTGATGTTTTATCAAGTGCTGATTCTTAAATTAACATTTTTTGGCGCACAGTCACTCACACAAGCGCATGTACATATGCACATACAAGCATGTGAACACTACATATGCACATGCTCAAACACACACACACACACACACACACACACACACAAACACACAAACACACACACACACACACACACACAAAGAAAGATGCATGAACATGCTACCTCTCCTTTTCTCTCTCTCTCTAATTCCCAGATCAGTAAGACACACCTTCTTTCAAATATCACATTTATTCAAAAGTGGAACTTGAAATCAACTATAGTAAAAATAACTCTGTGTATTTGACTTTTTGGTATAGTATAATCTGTTGGAATATAACTACACTGATCTGCAGATATATTGTTCAATGGCTGCTGGGAGATTAATCCTGAAATTAATGTTGATCCAGGCAACTGTCATTCTGTGATCAACATTGAGTCATGGGAGAAAATGCAAGATGGCTTGTAATAAATCATATAAAAATACATCAATGTAGGTGCTTGTTGTTGTTTTATTTAACATTATGTTAAAGATTGGGTCAGAAAAGGAAGAAAATCATGGCAAAAGTAAGAAAATGCAGTTCCCAACAGGAGAAAAACTCCCTCATCAATCTAAACAGGGTAAAGCAAGTCTACTAAAGCCAAGTTTGTGGTAAAAATGGCCTCCTTGGCCAAGACAACCATAAGGCTTTCTTTAGCTATGCTCATAACCTCAAAGTCTTTATAGAACAATGCACATAACTAATATTATATGGCACCACTTACACAAACCTGAAATATATAGCAAATCTACTGGCTGATGAATTAGGCTCTAGTTTTATTCCCCTTTCCCCCCCAGCCACTGCTGAAGAAATACAATCAAACATAACCCTCCCTCCCTACTATCATTAGGCAGCAGGTCTTAAATGTATTCTCCAAGGCCAAGAAGGCTACATTTAAGGACCATGATAATATCACAGGGAACTTCCTAAATGGCAGAAAACATGAACTGTCAGGACAGCAGGAGTCACTTTTCTACCATTGCCTGCAATCAGGCTTTATGCTGCATGAATGGAGACCTACAGAGGTCATCCCTTTGCACAAAGATGGGCCATCTGTGCATCCTGGAAACTACAGACCCATAAGTCTGACTAGTCTCATATGCAAAGCCATTTAAAGAATTATCAAGGAAATGATAAATATTAAGATATGAAACCTTCAGACACTGGATTTAACTGGATTCAGACACTGGATTTAACCCAGTTCAGTTTTACCAAGGGAAGACCATGCCTATTTAACCAGGCAGATTTCAGTGAGAAGGTCACCAAGGCAATAGATGAGGGCAAGATAGTGCATACACCCTACCAAGATCTGGCCAAGATATTTGATACAATATCTTACTCAGGTTTTGCAAACAAGCTCACAGAATTAGACATAAACCCATATGTTACATGCTGGATAGCCAGCTGGCTCACATACATGACCCAAGAAGTTAGGACTGGAGAGACCACCTCCACAAAGAGGCTGATCATCAGTGGTGTTCCCCAGGACTATGTGTTGTGTTCACTCCTTTTTGGCATCTACTTCTCAGAAGTCATGTCCAGTACTAACTGTCTCTGGCTGACCAGGTTTGCTGATGATTACATACTACGAGCAGTCACAGAAAGATACTAACATCCTTCAGGAAGGACTAACACAGATAAATAAATGGTGCCAGAACCATGGTTTAAAACTCATTGCCAAGAAATGCAAAATAACACCCTTTGGAAAATTGGCTATCCAAGGAAAGTACCTCATTGAAAACAGTACCCACTTTGGTATGTAACTGATCAGGCACATGCAACAGCTGGAATGTTCACAGAGGTTCATCACAAAAATGATACAGGTTATAAACAACACGTCCTATCAGGATCACCTCTGTAGTCTGTCTCCTACAGATTGTTGATGGCCTGGCATAAAAGGCATCCTTGGATCCCACTCTGATGGACCTTTTGCATATCCTCAAAGCAAACAGCATCAGAACTAACTGATCCAGAGAGTTAAACCTTGACATAAGTAGGACTTGTTGGAGGGTCAGGTATCTGTCACAGAGAATACTCCTTCTCTGGAATAGGCTTCCTATCCGAGTGAATCAAAGGTCTTCCCTAAACATATTCAAATGTAAACTTGACTAGTGGATGGGAAATCATAAATTCACACTTGGTTTGAAGCCAGTGTCTCTAATGGACAGAAGCAGCCTGCAAATTCTTGACCATCCATGATCTAATTTACATGTAACTGTTAAAACATACCCCTAAAAATAACCTCTAGGGCACCAAAAAAAACTTGTTGGATACATTTGGGAAGATTGGCTAGGTATGCAAGGGCCCTTGCGGTCATTAACCTATCATGTACCTATGAACATATAAACCTACTGATGATGCAGACACATTTAGCATTATTAGATTCAGTATGAACCTATGAACAAACCTGATGCATTTAGCATTATTAAATTTACTTCAGAAAGCTTAACTTTGTTTTGCAGCATAGCATATGTCATGTATGCTAATGCATAACATACATTATTCTTATTCAAGTATTTTTGTTTCAAAATATATAATGTTTTCATTGTTCTGCTTAATTATTTGTATTTTAGTGATGCAGTTGTTACCAAAACATTACTACCAATTTTGTTAGCATGTAAAATTGAAGAAAGGAGCCACAAGAAGGTATGTTGATAATAACTGCAAGTACATAAATATTTCTATATATCAGAAAATTCATCTAGAAAACTATTACTAGATTTTTGCTGTGAGAAAAAAATATAATCAGGTAGCTCCTGTTAGCAAACATTTACAGACAGGTACATCAGTAGTATTTTAAATTAATATGGCAATTTGAGCTCTTGAAGTAGTAGTAAGATGAGCACATTCGAGCACCTTTACTTTATTTTGTTACCTTTCTGCTTCATGCATTTTGACTACCTCAATGACCCCATCCATTGCTGCATCTACCAGCTACTCCTACTGCCCCTGAACTATCTCCATTCAAAGGCAGGAGACAGCATGGAACCTAAAGGCATCCTGGCGGATTGCCTTTGACTGCTTCCACTGGAGGAGTCTTTTTCATTTATGACTTACCCATTGGTATCTCATTACTGCCCCTTCCCTCCCCTGCATTCAGCTGTTTTATCTGCAAAGAATACTCCCTGCAGTGGAACACATCTCCTTACAGGAGGCCTAGACAATTATGATAAGCAGCACTATCCATCTGTGCCAGCACCTCAGATGTCTGAACTAGTCTATCCATCTGTGCCAGCACCTCAGATGTCTGAACTAGTAAATGAACCTGGCTTCCCTGAGACATAGTATGGTTTTATACCGCTACTCCATGACTCTATCCCAGGACCTTTAATCTTATCACAAGTAACTAATGCTTATGTAGTGCAATTTTATTTCTGAAACAAATACCCTGAGATTCACAAATGCATAATGCACTGGGAAATCATGGTCTTAGAGGTGCAGCAAAGTGCAGTATTACTACAGTAGTACAAAGGCACTGGCATATAGAGTGACTACAGTCTCACTGGCAAATGCCATATGGAAATGCAGCAGTCTCTGGGGGTGCCTCTAATGTAATTTAGTCAAGCAGTCTTTCAGATCAAAGAACAGCTCTAACTTGTTATTTGGGCAGCAAAGCAAAAAAGGTGTACACCATCTTTTTTAGAACATATAGCCACTCACTTCAGTTGAAAGAGTTGGGCTGCTAGTGCTGCAATGCTGTGTGTGTGTGTGTGTGTGTGTGTGTGTGTGTGTGTGTGTGTGTGTGTGTGTGTGTGTGTGTGTGTGTGTGTGTGTGTGCGTGTGCGCGTGTGTGTTGTGTGTGTTCGTGTGTGTGTGTGTGTGTGTGTGTGTGTGTGTGTGTGTGTGTGTGTGTGTGTGTGTGTGTGTGTGTGTGTGTATATGAGCATTATCAGGTGCCTATTCAACCTTACTGCATGGGTTCACAGGGGTAAACACACTGTTAAGACTAACAGTGATATTATACCATGATCCCCCCAAAACGTGCACACTGATTGGCCAGTGTGCCCATTGTAAATCAAGTTATACTAATGGAAAAAGGTCCGGTCGCCCGGACTTTTTTCCATTAGTATAACTCGGTTTTTTAAAACACTGTCTCGCTATGTTAAATGGGTTTAACATAGCGAGACAGCTTTAAAATAAGCAACGGAGATGTCCGTTGCTTATTTTAAAGCTGTCTCGCCATGTTAAACCCATTTAACATAGTGAGACAGTGTTTTGCAACGGAGAAAGCAAGATCTCCGTTGCTTTTAGTTAGCTATGTTAAATGAGTTTAACATAGCGAGACAGTTTTAAAATAAGCAACGGGATGTCCGTTGCTTGTTTTAAACTGTCTCGCTATGTTAAACTCATTTAACATAGCAACATAAAAAGCAACGGAGATCTTGCTTTCTCCGCTGTTTTTGCTCACAACTCTGATGTACTGCGCAGGCGCAGTACATCAGAACTGCCGGATGCCAGACATCTGCGGAAGGGCAGTAAACAGGCATTATACTATGCCATTATTTAAGAAAAGTAATAGTTTCTTTTCTTAAATAATGTCATAATATAATAACCACTTCTGGTAGGTAATGCTAAATTTACCCACGGTTGGCTTTGTTTGGTCCTCGGGCTCGGGACCAAACCACGCCAACCGTGGGTAAATTTAGCATTACCCACACCCAGGCGTGGGTTATTGCTATAATGTTCAATATAGAAACATGACAATAAGTTGCTAATGAGATGCTGCTAAGCACATCTTTATTATGTCCATGAAAAACAGAATATCACCATTTTATGACTAAGCACAGTGGCATTGCCCAGATATTGCAGTTGATGACATTTCTTTGACTCATGACCTATAGATATTTCCTTTGAGTTCCATGCCATAATCTCAAACTATGACAAACCATTCCCTTGGATCATCCCTTCTGTTTTGAATAACATGACAGGAAAATAGAAGGGCATTCTGAAATGAATTCTGTGTCTGAAACCTGATATTCATCATATATTGTATGTGGTGTTTGTTTTTTCCATGTTGATAGTATAGCCTGTTACAAAATTACCATCATTGGAGACCCTCCAGAGCAATGGACTGAGAATTGTTTTATAATGGTGTGCAGTGCTTTGTGTAAAACAAAGTTTAAAATACACAGCAGAACATCTAAGATCAACAGAGACTAGGCTGAAGACCTGGAAGTTGCCTGGAGGGAAAACACAAGAGTTTAATGAATTATTCAGAGCTCTAACACCTCAAGAAAAAGGGTAAATAAGTGGAGATGAAGAAGAATGGTAGTTCCTCAAAACAGTATACAGAAAAACTATTGAGCAGGTATACGGCCAAGTCAGGTATTGCAGTGAGGTACATAAGGAAATGTGGTGGAATGCAGAAGTTCTTGAAGTCATCAAAAGAAAAAAGAAAAAAAATGGGAAATAGAAAAGATAAACTAGGCTAAAAGGAATACTGGTTGACCAACAAAGAGACTAAGAGAAGAGTTGCAATAGCAAAGAAAAAGGCATCAGAGGCACTGTACCAGCTTCCAGAAAGTGACACAGTAGTTGACGCAAAGAAACTCTAACAGGTTGCATGGCAAAATCAGAAAGATAAAAAAGACACCCTTTATAAGGGATAACAAAAACAACCTGCTTACCAATCCATAGGAAATCATAAAGGCAGATGGAAGGTGTACTTTTAACAACTTCTGAATGAGTAAAACCCCACAGAAGCTGTACTGCCCCAGACACAGTCTACCTTGAAAGATGAGTAGGAGCCCACCCTAGAAGAAGTAAGAACAGCACTAAGGAAAATGAAGTCAGGAAACCAACAGGTTCATATGAGTTCACAGCAGATTTGATTAAGATTTTGAGTTAGACGGAATAAATGGCTTCTGAATGTACTCAGAATTGTATTCAGACAATTCAGGTGCACACAGTCAACAGTGTGACTCTACTGGCTTCAGGGAATGTAAACATTCATTAGTCTGTCTTTATAGGAGTAAAGTGTATTTGTTTAAAGGAAATTTGAATATTAGATTGTGGACATTTTTGACATGATCAGACATGTAAAGTGTATGCAGTCAATAAAGTGGGTATAATTGATGATTATGGATATTGATGGAATATAGTGATAGCAGTTTGAGTGGTCTTATATGGTGACACAGCAGGGCCAGTCAATTTAATCCAAAGACATTCCCTGTACCCAACCATTATAGCCACATTGTTGACTCTGTGCACCTCAGACATCTGAAGAGGAATAGCAATAACAGTCAAAGTAATACATTTCAAGTTTGCTTCACAGGAACAGACATAAAGAAGTATTCAAACTTACCTCTCACAAATGCAAGTTAGTCATGCAAAGCCAGACTAAATATCATTTAAAATAAGGAGATGTTTTGAAATGATAATTTTGTTATTATTGGTTATTATATTTTGTTTTGCTTCTATCTGGAAAAATGTTCAAGACACATTTAAAACACACTCAGATTTTTTATTAAACAATAAATATAATTGAAAACAGTCTGATAGGTAAATATATATTTAAAACAATCTGGAAGATAAATCAAAGATGATTCTTTATGCCTGCTTCATAGGTTCATAGGTGTGTACTAAGCTAATGGCCCCGGGGTCTTTACAGGCCTAGCCCATAGGATTACCCTAGCAGCATGCCACCCGAACTTAGTTCCCAGTGCATCTGTCGGGTAAAGCCACTGGAGTGATCCTGGGGTAAATTTTCTATTTCCCATCCACTCATCAAGATTTCTCTTGAAGAGGGCCAGTGAGGTGCTCTGCTTGTCATGTATGGGAAGTCTATTCCATAGCATGGGCAGTCTCTGGGTTATGAACCTGTCCCTCCAGCATGTTCGGTTGATTGTGGTAATGAGGTTGAGGTCTCTCAAGTGTGTGGTGTGGAAGATTTGGGATTTCTTTAGATGTAGCATTTCTAACAGAGCTGGGTCAGACATGGCTTTGTAAGTCAAGCAGAGATTGCCTCTAAGTAGGTGATATGAGACAGAGAATAGTTGGAGTTTTTTTAGTCTGTCCATATAGGACAAATGTTTAAGGCCTAAGATCCTCTTTGTGAGGTACTTTTGCAGCCTCTCCAGTTGTTGCAGGTGTCTAGCGAGGTATATGCCAAATGAGGCATTGTACTCGACGATTGGCCTAATGAGGGAAGAGTAGAGGGAGACAATGACCTATTTCTTCCTGGATGCAAAACCCTTAATAATGAGATGTGCCACATAGAAGGACTTTCTGACCACATTGGCAATGTGGTGGTCAAAAGAGAGGTTGCTGTCAACCTGTGTTCCCAGATCTCTTATAATGTATTCTGGTCTTAAAAAGATGTGTAGGAGTCCCATTTTTAAAGCAGCACAGGGGCCCAATATATACTTAGTCTGCAGCTGGTGGACTATGTACCATAGTTTTATAGACAGGTATAAAAGTTGTCAAATGTGAACACATTTAAGGAATTTATAGCAAAGTGACTCAAAAGCTAGAGCAGTTTAAAACTAAATCACACTTTTAAGTTTAAAACATGTAAGTGAGTAAAAGGCATGTTTTGACAAGTCTTAAAGTTATTACCGCTGTTATATACACAAATCTGGACAAAAAGAAATGGTAGAAAACTATTGCAAAGAGTATAAAGTATTCACGCTATTAGTGCACTTATCTATATATTCAGTCTATATACAGAATGTAACAGTGTTTGATTCCTTTTTCTTCTTGTATCATTTTCTTGTAAAATAAAATAAATGTTGGCTGAGATTTTATGAGTGCACATACAGGCAGATTTTTAATTGTATCTACCTTCAGAAGAGATGTAAAACATTTTTTCAATAACAGAGTAGCTAACACTAGTACACAAATCAGTATATAAATATACAAAGTGCCCAGTCAAACAGCCTATAGAAAAACAGTTCTTCATTATATTTAAGAAAAGTTTTTAATTCTATACAGCAGGTGCATTTTGCAGTTATATAACCACGGTCAGGAACATGAACTGATCAGACATTAAGTAAATAAATATATACATGATATAAACATATATACATACATTTAAAAATCCAAAAGAAACGTTTGCCCCATCACATCTTATTCTGCTAATTATCTTTGTTAGAATGAGCTAAAGTAAATGTTAAAGGGGTTTTAAGGATCAATGGCTGAGATGCAGTCAGTTCATACATCGTGTAGAAACCATCTGCCTAGGTGAACTAGTATAGAAATAACCTGACAATATGAATCACTTGTAGTTTTAAGTACTGATTCTAGTATGACTTAAGCACTGTAATTAATTCATATATAATGATGCTGTTGTTTTATAAGATGCAGTGCCCTGCACTTTAAGACTGCATGCAGGCTGTGCTATGTCAAGCTGAATTCTGCAATGCACATTTCCTAATCATCACTATTAACCATGCCCTGCTGGGCAGCTCATGTTTTTGTAAATGAGATGTCATGTCTCAGTGGACCTTACATTTATGCATGACTTAGGTTGGCTTCCTAAGTAGATCTCGCACAAGACAACTCTTTCTTACAATAAAAACTGATAATACAAATAAATAATAATTCTAAAACACCTTAAGTCAGTAGAGACCAAAATAAACACGTATTTTAAATGCAAGTTATCAATAAGACTCTCATAAGATATACAAGAAACTCAGAGAAGCTTTTTAATAATATTTCATGTCTAACAAGTAAGACTATCACACAAGAATTGATATTATAGAACCCAAATATATTTTTGTCTGCATGGAATAGCTCTTGCCCTGTACATAAATGTAATACAATTCTGAGATGGTTAATGCATGGAAGCATCCTTCATTGAATGTGAAGTGTTCATCTGTCATTTGTTCAAGGCATCATTTTTACACAGCATCTTTCTGTTTCAGGTTATTACAGCAATTACTCACAGATCTATGACATACAGATGCCATATTGTGGTGCACTAGATAAAACGTCTCCTCGACAAATTGTTTAAATGGAAAAAACAATGTATAAAATGAACAGAGACAACTTAAATTTTGTTTTTCTCTTTTGCAGTTATGAAAATATGACTGCCCAAACACTCTGAGGGCAACATTATATCCCTCAGTACTATTGAACACAACATTGTATTGTTCAGTACCATGTGATACTTGAATAAGAAAAACATATTTAAGACTTACATTTTAGGAGAAAACAGGTCTATTTTTGCATATCTTTGAAGGAATCTATTGCTTCAAAGACTGAACTAAATTTGATACTTCTGTCACATGAAAGAACTTGTACCTCTGTCACTCTTTTGTTACTGAAGTTGGTGCTTTCAAAGTATTGGCACTTAGTATATGTTAAAACAATGTGAATTTTTAAAGAATCTCTTTAGTCAGTCTTTTTTTCCAAATGTTTTCATGCAAGGCATCATTCAAAGGACTTCACATAAAAACAAGTTCTTCCAATAACAAAACTTTCCAGTTAATTTAATCTATCACCATGCATGCCTCATATAAAGAAAAAAAAAAGTTTAAATATTTCCTCCTGTTTTCCTGCCAAATATCTTTCTGCAGTATTTTATCTGCACTTTTAAAAAAAAAAAATACAGTATTTAATTTGATTTAAACTGTGTTGAAGGAATATTAACTGAACTGGCAGTTTGTCTGCTCTTCAGTTATTCCCACCCACCCTCCTTGTTTTTGTTTTGGTGTTAATCTTGGTGGCCTTGAAACTGCCCGCCCCTCAGCCTGCCTCTGGGCCCATCTCATTTGCTCACTCAACTGAGTGCAGTGAGATCATATTCTGATTTCAGGCACTCCTACTGTGTACAAAGAGAGCATCTGGGAAACAGACAAAAAAAATTAAGCTTATTTCCTGCCTTTCCTGTTAAGTGGTATAGACTATTTGTAGGCTTCTGAGCCCCTAAGCCCTTCTGTGTTTGAGGGAAGCCTTCTAGCTTGTTTTTTTTTTTTTTCTTATAACTAGCCAGTTTTCTAGTTTCAGCTCTCAAATCTGTTTCTTTGATCTCAGCACTTGTTCAGATAAAAAAAAAAAAAAAAAAAATTTTTCATCTGCTTTTACTGTACTTGTGTTTCTACCTACTTCATTTTACTTTTGCATCATCTTAAAAATACTCAATTGTATTTATTACTGCTTGGTGTAACTCATTCTAAGCCTTTTGGTTTAAACACTTGGGCTTTGGACCAGTTGTTTTGCACTGAGAGGGTTTGTGGTCTGCACTGTTGTGGCAGAACAGGTAGCTTACATCCTTCTAGGTTGGGAACTGTTGATTGAGGGCTCAGTGTCTGTTATTCTAAAAGTGTATTAATTCTGGTTTAAGCACTTGGGCTTTCAGGCCAGTTATTTTACATTAAGAGGGTTCGTGGTCTGCACTCTTGTGGGAGGAGAGGCTGGACTCTGCCCTTCTGAGCTGGGAATTTCTGGTTAAAGGCTTATAGTGCATGCATATCTGAACTGCTTCTTACTGAAGTTGGTGCGCCTTGTTTGCTGTGGCATAGACTGGATTTGGGCCTGCTGGATCTAGCGTTGTTTGTGTAACTTGAGCACTAATCCAGACATTCTCTAAAGTATTCAATTGTATTTATTACTGCTTGGTTGTAACTTGATTAAAGTGTAGCTATCATTCTAAAGGGAGGTCATAGTCTCCCTATACTCATCACTCATCAGACCAATGATTGAGTACAATGCCCCATTCGGAATGTATCTGACCCGACACTTGCAGCAGCTGGAGAGGCCACAAAATTTCCTCACCAAAAGGATAAAGGGTCTCAAACATCTGTCCTATGCTGCCCGACTGAAAGAACTCCAGCTCTATTCAGTAAACGCAGCTTGCTCAGAGGTGACCTTTGCCTAACATACAAGGCCATGTCAAACCCAGATTTGATGAATATGCTTCACCTCAAAAAATCTAGATCCGTCAGAGCCACAAGGGCGGGAGACTTAAACCTCGACATGGCTATTAATAGGACGTGCTGGAGGGATAGATTCATCACCCAAAGACACCCTATGCTGTGGAATAAAATCCCGGTATATGTGAGGCAGAGCACCTCGCTGGCCTTGTTCAAGAGAAATCTTGACCAATAGATGGGAGATCGCAGATATACCCCAGGGATTACCTCAGTGTCACTGCTCAACAGAGGCACAGCAAAATAATGGGTATAGTTCCCCATACTAAAGGGGTGGCGTAAGCCACAAAACTATGGGCTAGGCTTGTAAATGCCCTCGGGCAGATAGCCTAGTATGAACCTATGAACCTATGAACCTATGAACCTAAGTCTTTTGGATTAAGCACTTGGGCTTCAGACCAGTTGTTTTACATAAGGAAGGTTTGTGGCAAGCACTGTGGTGGCAGGACAGGTAGCTTTCATCCTTCTAAGTTGGGAACTGCTGATTGAGAGCCCAGTGTCCAAGTGTATTAGTTCTGGTTTAGGCACTTGGGCTTCAGGCCAGTTATTTTACATTAAGAAGGTTCGTGGTCTGCACTCTTGTGGGAGAAGAGGCTGGACTCTGCCCTTCTGAGCTGGGAATTTCTGGTTAAAGGTTTATAGTGCCTGAATATTTGAACTGTATCTTACTGAAATTGGTACACCTTGTTTGCTCTAGCATAGACTAGATCCAGGCCTGCTGAATCTAGCTTTGTTTATATGCTTTTTGTTTGTTTGCTTGTTATTTCCCTGGAAGCTAAATCCACCTAATACGCGGCTTCTCAGCGCTTCTGTGGATCACTAGTGATATCTGCATTGCTTACTGTACTTATTTCCTTGTTTCACTTGAAAGAAAGTTACTGTTTGTCGTTTTTGCATTTAGTTACTTGTAACACATTGCACTCAAGTTACCTGGCACTTGCTCAATAAAGCTATTATATAAGTCAGCACTAAAAATTAAAAGCACTACACCCTCACTCCCCACTGGCCCTTGTTTTCAATTATTAAGGAATTCCCAATATTATTCTAGTATGTCCAAAGGTCAGATGTCAATCTGCTCTCCGGTCCAGCTGGTGAATCTGGGAATCTTGAGGCAATGTTATAACTGCCTCATGTACACAGACAACCCTCTCCTCCTCCCACATAACACAAATACTTGGGAGAGATACAGCTATTTAGCCAAACTGGAGGCTGAGCTCTCTCAACTCAGGACTGGCAAGACCAGACAGGAGGAGAAGGCAACTACACACACCACAAAACCAGCCTCACATAATGCTACCACACCACTGAATCAAACACATAAACACACAAAGACATACTCGGAGGCTCTGAGTAAAAATTTACCTAAACAGCAGAGGCCTCCAAAGCAGACACCCAAACAACTGCTACCTCAAGACACCCCACAAGCAACACATAAACCACAAAAGCAGTGTGCAAAGCAGTCACAGCCCTTAAAGCCAAATACAACACCAAACATACTTGTCATAGGTGACTCCATAGTCAGACACACTGATGTCCCACTCACCAGGCTGAACAAGGAGAGGGTCACAGTAAGCTGCCTATCGGGTGCTAGAATCCACCACATAACACAAGCACTCGGGTCACTCCACGGCAAGTACAAATATGACACAGTCATTGTCCATGCTGGTGTGAACGACCTGAGACGTACCTCCCTGGACTACATGAAAAGAGACATAGAGGAGCTCACTTATGTAGCCCAGGCAGGTATGACCCTAACCCTGAGCAGTATCCTTCCTTCACCAAGAATGATGCCACAATATAGAGACAAGATGATCAGCTTTAACAATTGGCTTAATGTCTGGTGTCATTCAAAGGGGATCCAGTGTCTGTCTGCCTGGGATGACATGCTTGACAAGCCACGCTGCTTCGCAAGGGACGGCTTGCACCTGTCACCCTGGGATTCGGATATTGGCTAAGGCTCTTGCCACCCCATAGTGCCGTTTTTAGGCAAGGCTGAAATTCTAAACCTACCACCCTAGAAAACAAAAATGGGAAGAAACTGAGGGTAATGCTGCTCAATGCCAGAAGTCTAAATCTCAAAATGCACGCACTCGAGGCCCTTCTCAGTATGGAGAACATTGATGTCTGTGCTGTAACTGAAACCTGGTTCAAGGCTCCTGAGAGCACCCGGCACTATTAGGTTTTACCTCATATCATGCGTTCGGCCCCAAAACCCGGACCACACCACAAAAGGAGGGTGTATCCATATTCATAAAGGATACCCACACCTCCAGGTTGGTGGCAACGCACAAAGCTCGGAAACCATCCAGGTGCAACTAACCATAGGCAAAACTGCTCTACAAATTGTAGCATGCTACAGGCCACCCTCTCAAACTCAGGAACCCCACACAGCCTTCCTGAAGACACTGGAGGGTATAAATGTATCTCCAAACACCATCATATTGGGTGACTTCAACTACCCGAATATAGACTGGGAACATTACTCAAGCCCTAACTTTCTAGCCCAACGGTTCCTGGAGTTCATAAATTCAAATGCCATGGAACAGCTAGTCACTGTTCCCACGAGAGGAGAAAATATACTAGATCTCATTATCACAAACATGGGGACAAAATGCTCCACACCGGAAGTATATCCCTCATTGGTGAGATCTGATCACAAACTAATCTCACTGGAAATCCACATCCCGCGCCCACCCCAAACAAAAAAGACCACAGTGAAGAACTTCTCTAAAGCAAACTTCACACTACTCAAGACTGGTGTGGTATCCTTCAAGGCCCCTGAGACAGTGGAAACCACAACCCAAGCTGCTGAAGCCCTTACAAATGCCTTCTATGAACACCTCCAGGACTGCATGGATCAGGCAATCCCAAATAAAACCAAGACTCTTTCCACAAAGGGCAAACGTCCAGTCTGGTGGACCCCAGCCATTAACAAACTTTACAATAAGAGGAGAAAGCTATTACATGATAGAACAAAATCCATAAAAGGGAAGTCACCCCTGATCATTATTAGTAAAAAATACGAGCACTCATAAAATCAACTAAGGCCAATTTTGAGAGAAAAATTGCCATGGATTCAAAGGACAATCATAAGGCCTTTTTCAGCTATGTTAGGAACCTGGGTGGAAACTCCCAGATATGCTCAGAATTAGTCCAAAATGGTACAAAAATCACTGAACCCACAGACGTTGCCAACATACTGGCAGACAGGTTCAGTGCAAACTTCACCCTCTCCCCTAAAGGAGAGATAACTATCCCAGCAGAGTGTAGCCTCCCAGACATCTCAAATGCGCAGGTGAAAGCTGCTATCTCTAAAGCTAAAAACACAGCATCAATGGGACCGGATGGTGTCCCCGGCTGTGTGCTACACGAGCTAAATGAGGAATTAAACCCGCACATAAGGCAGCTGTTTAATCTCAGCCTTACCACAGGTTACGTGCCCAAGGAGTGGCGTACGGCAACTGTGGTCCCACTCCACAAAGGCGGTGCCTCTACGGACCCTGGTAATTAGCGCCCCATAAGCTTAACAAGTCTAGTCTGCAAAGCTATGGAGAGGATCATAATGGAGCTCATAAACAAAGATATAGGGGACTTGCAGACATTGGACCCGACCCAGTTTGGCTTCGTCAAGGGAAGATCATACCTTTTGAACTTGGTTGACTTCTTCGAAACAGTCACCAAGGCCATTGATGAGGGAAAGGCAGTCCATACAGCCTACCTTGACCTTGCAAAGGCTTTCGACACAATATCCCACTCAGGTATTGTAGAAAAACTTACCAGCTTAAATGTAAACCCATATGTCACAAGATGGGTTGCAAACTGGCTTAAGGACAGAACCCACAGGGTTAGAGTTGCTGGCGCTATGTCAGACTCCAAGCCGGTCACAAGTGGTGTCCCACAGGGCTTGGTCCTTGGTCCCCTATTGTTCGGCATCTACTTCTCAGAAGTACAGGCCAACATGGGAGGACTTTGGCTGACAAAGTTTGCAGACGACTGCAAACTGGGCGCCATAGTGGAAAGTGCATCGGACACGGATATCCTTCAGAAGGGACTCACGGAAACAGATAGCTGGTGCCAGAGCCATGGCCTGAAGTTAAACGCCAAAAAATGTATAGTCATACCCTTCAGGAAAAACAAGGTAACCCCAAGCTACCATATAGGTGGCAATCCACTAAGCACAGAAGAGGTTATCAGGGACCTGGGGACCCAGGTTGACAGTGGCCTTTCTTTTGACACTCACATTGCTAAAGTGGTTAGAAAGACCTTCTACATTGCCCACCTGATCATGAAGGGATTCACATCCAGATCTAGTGAGGTCATTGTTCCCTGTACTCTTCACTTATCAGACCAATGATCGAGTACAATGCCCCATTCGGGATGTATCTTGCCCGACATCTGCAGCAATTGGAGAGACCCCAAAAGTTTCTCACCAAAAGGATAAAGGGACTCCAAAATCTGTCATATGCTGCCAGATTGAAGAAACTCCAGCTCTATTCAGTCGCATACCATCTGCTCAGAGGTGACATGTGCCTGACATACAAGGCCATGTCCAACCCGGAATTAATGGACATGCTCCACCTCAAAAAATCCAAATCCACCAAAACCACTAGAGCAAGCGACTTAAACCTTAGCACGGATATAAATAGGATGTGCTGGAGGGATAGATTTATCACTCAGAGACTCCCTATGCTGTGGAATAGAGTCCCAGTCCATGTGAGGCAGAGCACTTTGCTGGCTCTGTTCAAGAGAAATCTTGACCTGTGGATGGGAGATCGTAGGTTTACCCCGGGAATCATCTCTGTGTCACTGCTGGACAGAGGCACAACAAACTAATGGTTACAGTATTTTTTCATATAAGGGGTGGCGTAAGCCACAAAAATTCGGGCTAGGCTTATAAATGCCTTGGGGCAGATAGCCTAGTATAAACCTATGAACCTATGAACCTATGAACCTATTTCTGCACACCATTTCTACATTTTTGTGACGTATTATACTAGCTCTTTCTGGCATTTGACATAGCACTGGTTACATCATTTAGACTGTTTTTGGTTAAGTACTGGCAATGATTACTAGAGTGGTAACTATATCAAAAAAGCACAGTTTATGAGAACAAAGCAGTTAGGTAATTCACTGAGTCAATTTCTGTAATTCAAGTACAGAACCTGTAGAATCCTTAACCTAGTTAAAGGATGCAAAGTCAGTCATTTTAAATGTGTGTTATCAATCACAGTCAAACTACATCACAGATCTACTACAAAGTATGACCTAGAGGTATAGCTGTAAGCTTGAATAAAATCAAACAGGTTATCTACTGCTTCACGCTTACCATTCAAATACAACAGAAGTGCTTGCACTCCATTCCAGGCAGCCTGAGTTCAACTAAAAATGTGGGTTCTTGAAGTTGCAGGCAGCGAAGATTGACATGTCCATCCCTGGATGGGGGTGGTATCTTATGACCCTTGTCTGATTACATGGCCTTAGCTGTAAGGTGGAGGCTCATCACAATACAGTGAAGAAGTGTTGGGAAGACACGGGTGTGTCTACCCAATCTAATGATGCCCCTGTTGGCACATGTAGAGGGAACAATGTGCAGATAAGGGTATTTAGGCAGCCCTTCTGGTGACACAAATTTTCACATCATCTCCAAGGTCGGGGTTATTCCAAAATAAAGAAAACTATCTTCTTACCAGGATGCATGCCAGTTAGAGCACAAAGCACCATCATGGCTACCTGTAGGATGATCCCCTCCCCAGACCATGGTAGTGTCTGATTAAAGGAGGGGACTTGATAGTCAGTGGGCATGAGGGGTAACATAAAAAAAATAGAAATTACTTCTAAGGAGGGAGCCAGAATTAAAATAAAAAGGATTGTCCAAGAAAACAAACAAATGCCACACATGCTTGATACATTAAGAATAACAACAAAAAAAACCTGAAAATATTTTGCCAACATAATGTTGGGTGATGATAAAAAATTTAATAAATCACATTAATATGTCTGCCTCCCTTTTATGCCCTTTTTAGGTATAACAAATTAGGAAAAAAATAAGAATGATGTAAGGATATTAGTATGCAGAAAACATCAAAATAAGATTGGGATTATAATTTGTCTTTAGTTATGTAACTGTAACATTATTATCTTATGTAAACACTCCCTGCTTGTAATTTCTGTGTAGGCATGCAGTCTGTAAATGTCAGTGCAACACCACTTTCGCTGCTTAATTTTGAAGCCTCAGTTTGCACAATATTTGAGTATCTAATTGCTAGGCAACAGGGAAAAGTGCACATTGCCACATCTGGTATTTTAGGAAGAATAGATTTGCATAAAATGAATCATATTCTGAAGAGTAAGAGTTACAGGTGTTGTAGTCCAATATAGATATAAGGCCAAATATCAAGTCAATATGCAATGACACCAATTCAGTGTGAAAGAAGAGGATAGGTGAAGTTTCCCAGCATGGCATGAAGACTGCCTTCTCAAAGTTTCAGCTGACTACCATTATTTTACCATAATGCGCCTTGTAAAAGTTTGTCTGCATGTAGACATGTGCTGCTGTATACTGTAGTATTCTTTTCCAGTAAACTAAACTAAACTATCTGTGGAGAGCCACACCATATCTCATGGTCACACTATGGGATGTAACAAAGAAGAGCAGGTAAACATAGATGGACAACAGAGCTTGACTGGACTGCAAGATTTGAGAGAAGTAATGGATAATTTAACTGAGAGCTGGTAGTGCGACTGTTGCAATGAATGGTAGAAGTAGAAGTCAAACGTATCCACCACAAGCACTTCTGGGGGACTGAATGGCTGTGATGGCCTTTCTACAGTAGCAAAGCATAAGAAGAAAAACAAAACAATTAGATGAGACATTGAATGAGCTGGAATATCATCTGACAATGAATAAATTATATTTGGTGGACCGAGCAAATAAGTAGAGATAGGCAATTTTGAGATTATCACAAAGAGATTCTCCAAAGGCAGTGAATCTGCCACCACATCATCCCTGGAACATACTCCCTAATTCACACTAGATCACGGGATTATTTATTTATTATTTAGTTTTGTGGATGACTGCATTATCCTCAGTCAGGATCCAGCACAGTTGATAGGGGATATTAAGAAGAAGTTTGAAGAATTTGCCAAAATGTCTGCTTGAGCTGAACAATCAGCTGCAAAGCAGGTGGCAGAGGAGGTTCACCAGATAGGAAAACAAATTGCAGTAAGAGTGCAGCTAAGTACTTATGCATCACACTTCGAACTAATGTAAAATCCACGATAAGTCTTAATTTGAAACCACTATGGGAGAAAGCTTTTGGATGGATAAACACAGGAAGGAGACTCTACCTCTTGATAATCAGAAGCACTGCAGTAGTTAATATGTTTTTTTAGTGCCTTTTCTATTTAATGTCTTCAGTCATATAGAGATCCCTGCAAATAGTATATGACTAAAAATTTCCAGAGACTAGCAGGTATACTTTAACTTAATTTAGCACAACAATTTAACAAGCTAATCATTGTTATATGATGAAAGGAGCTTTGCTTTATGCAAATGGATATTAGTAGCTAGTTGTTGAGTCTTTCGGCTTTTCCCGGTTAGGGGTCGCCACAGCGGAACTCCGGTCCGCTAATGATTGGTAGTTGATTTTTATGTGACGAGTTACCAGCCCTGATACACAACCTTCAATGAAGGTACACCCATTCACACATGTCTCCACGCAGAAGACGCTCTAGCTGAGAATCGAACCGGACATCATCTTACTGTGAGGCGACAACGCTACCGCAGCACCTCCATGGATATTAGTAGCTAGTAAAGAGTGAAATTAAAGATTTTAGCACTATGGTACTTTACAGGGGCTATGGTTAAACACAGGCTGCTATTACACATAATTTCTGGAACTGTCCATTTTTACTTAATCTTTGGATTCTTTTAGCTAAATGCCTGACAGATTGGTAAGGTTTCCTTATACCCTACAACAAATCGTTTTGTTTTTTTCACACTAAATCATTTACAGCTTGTATATTGAGGGGGAAAATCATGCTAATGGATTTGCAGATGACTACAGTGGTGTGATGATAAACCTGTGCAGTGGAAGGATGTGAAACTATTATCAGAAATAAGCTTGTTTAGATGGTCTGTAAGTACTGTCAGTGAATAAGCTTATGAAGGGTCCACAGCAGGTAGCCAGGCCATAAAATAGTCAAATGTAAGGAAGTCAAGGGAGCACCAGTTTAATTTTTGCTACTTGTGGATAGGGAGTGTATGTTAAAGCTCTGCACTTGATCTTTGCAACTGATGGGAAATGTGCAGTGATGCAGTAATTGGTTCAGCAAGTTAAGTCATTGTTATGAGCAATATTTATCATATAGTCAGTGTGAATGCCAGTTTTCTGTTTGGTTAGATTATTACAGGATTATATTTGTGTAGTTGATCATCATATTGGAATAAAGTTTTGAAAAAAAAAAATCCATTGCAAAAGAACAGTCAATAGTAAAGGAATGGTGGGACACATACTCATCTATAACAAAAATACAAAAGCAGCATTTTTGTAGGGAGACTAGCCCCCTGTGGTCCTCCCATCCGCATCTCTTAATATCCTAACTCTGAGATTGTTCACTGAGAATAAGGACAACACTGGAGAAGCACTTATATGAGCTGTTCCACCATCTTGCTGTATTAATAGCCCAGTTTGAATGAAACATCTTTAGTTCTTTAGTTCTCCACCATATGCTGCTGTATTGAATCTGTACTATGCTACATATTTGTAATGTATCCTTACAGTATATGTTTATTGTTTGTCACATATATTATAGTTTATGTTTATTGTTTGTCATATATTATATTATATATGTGTTCTATAATACTTATACTATGTTTATGGAGCTTTTCTCCCTGAGCCTCCACTGAAAATGGGTTCACCTTGACCCAGTGGACTATCCTGGTAAACAAGTGCAAATAAATAGATAAATACATGGAAATTTATGAAATTAGTTTGGCAATTCCCATTTTTGGAATATGGTTTACCCAGCTGTGAGGAATCCTGCAGTTTTTTCAGTACTGTGACTGGTCCTTTTCTAATGTTTTTCCAGCAACATCACAGAGAGGCTGGTATGAAAAAAAGCACCTCTGCAAATGACACAGACTGCATTAGCTGCAAGAGGGTGGCCAGACAGGAAAATATGGTGGAAAGTGAAAAGGACTTCTTTAATCTGGAAAGATGATATAGTGCATTGTAACTTGGATTCGCTGTAAGGTGAAATGATTTGGAAACAAAAGTCCAAGACAAACATCGCAATACAGAATGAGTTACTAACGACTATAAAAATGAAATTGTTTTGGAAATAGAGGTCATCATGACCAATAGCAAAAATGGAGGGGGTTTAGGCTGTAGTAATACACATATATGAATAAAGAAGGAAGACACTAAGGTATATGCTACAAGGGGATTAAAGGAATGCTAGCAGAAAACGTGACATGAAGTATAATGTATGATGTATGATACATATTTTATTGCTCACATGCCTGAAGACAAAAGAAAGTTTATTTGCTTTTCATAAGCATATATGGAGAACTAGAATAAGAATTGGCAAGCAGTATACACATCACTTATGTACAATGTTTAAAGAAGTAAGTGATTAAAGGCCTAGAGAGAACTGACTTCAAATGAGATAATTCCATGTTGTAAGGCTAAGTTTGCAGAAGGCTTCCAGAGGCAAACTAAAGACATTCAGTAAACCCAGGCATTAATTTGTAGAATAATCAAGGCATTCTTCAAAAAGCTGCTGCCACATCTGTTTCATCAGAAATTTAGGAGAAATGATTACCACCATGCTCAACTGTCCAGCATATTAGGAGCTTTAAATTACACCCATGTGGCAATAAAGGCACAAGCTGCTGTCTATGTGCAGAGTTATGTCAACAGGAAGGAATATAATTCCATCAACGTCCACACAGTGTGCAATTCACAGATGTCTTTAAACCAAGTGTCTACAAAGTATGGCCATGATTCCCACATATGGTATACAAGATATCGGTATCACCACTTCACGCACGGTGACAACCTAGAGGGGCATGTAGTGAGTAAATGCAAGTACAATGGTGAACTCACATGCCTAAAGTCACAGACACAGGTTGGTCTGGCAGTTACGACAAAGGAGTAAGGCTGCACATTCTTAACAAACTGCTTCCTGAAATATGGGACTTGATTGGCTCAGCCTCAGTCTGCCTTCTATGTGCCTCTGAGTAAATTACTTAAGTAGACGGTGCTCCAGAGTCATTAGGAATTTAGTCTTGGCTTCTCAATGGTCTCCTGAACAGCATACCTAACAATAACCTATGAACCTATGAACCCCACCATGCTTCTTCTCCATACAGAGCCCACCAAAGCATAGCCGAACATAAATATAACATGGTTCACATCAAATCAGGAATGTACCAAAACTTGGGTTTGGCCTGCTGAAACTCTGGCTCCGCTGCTTATACATGTCCGACAAGGCAGAGCAGAATGACCCTACCACAGCTTGTCAGCCGTCTGTAGCATGATGATCATGATGATGATGATGATGCCTGACTGTCGCAGGTCATCTCCCACACAATCTATTCATCTCCTGCACACCCTCATTTCCTCTTGCCTTATTTCCTTATGTCCCAAATTTTCTTCACTAGATTGTGTTCTGCTTTTCTGCAAATGTCTCTGAACCACTGTAATCTGTTGTCTTAGAACTTTTTTGGAATGGGAACTACTTTGGCTTCTGCTTGTATGTCCTCATTTCTTTGTCTGCCCCACAGTGTGCATCCTACCACCCATCTCAGGAACTTCATCTCCATCACCTCTAGTTTCCACGAATGCTTTGCCTTTATTGCCCAGGTTTCTGTACTTTACAATAGTACTGGTTACAACAATGTTTTGTACACATGTCTTTTCAGCTTTTTTGTCATTCTTCTGTCATAGACTACACCTGACACTGTGCCAGTTGGCTACAACCCCTCTTATTTTAGCTTTGACCTCCTCATTCAGACTTCCCTTGTCCTCAACCATTCCTCCCAGATACTCGAAGCTGTTAACCTGTTCCACGATTTTCCCTCATATCTCAGTTTTCAGCTTCTTCTGATTTCTCTCCATTTGCTGACATTACAACTGTCTTATCTGTCAACAGTTTCATCCTATATGCCTTCAGTTTTACATTCCACTCCCCTGTCTTTTAGTGAAGTTCTTGCTCACAGTCTACCTGTAATGCCACATTATCTACATGCAGCAGTTTTGATCTGTCCCTTTTCACCTGTTTTCTAATATAGCCTATCAGCAGTATGAACAGCAGTGGGCCCAGAGCTGATCTGTGATATACACCCAGTCCCACTGGGAACCCCTCTCTGAGGCTGAACATAGATCATACTTTAGTCACTGGGTCCTTGTACATAGCTTGCAGTCATTCTACCAATGTTTCTAGGACTTTGAGCGACTACAAGACTGCCCAAATCAGCTTTCTTGGGACCTTGACATATGCTTTTTCGAAGTATCGGAATGCCCATTTGGACTCTTTCCTTATCTCTAGCTTCTTCTCAGCTATCTGTCTCACTGCAAACATATATTAGGGATGTCACAGGCTGCATCCTGACCTAAATACAAAGTGCTCATTTCTCATCTTACTACTCTGCATATCCATGTATCAATCACCCTCTGCAGAGCTTTCATACAATGTGACAGACGTTGTGCATTTCTCCCTTATTCTTGAACACTGGCACTAGTATGCTTAGTCTCCAGTCATCTGGGATATATCTTTCTCTCCACACTGCTATGAGTATCCTCAGGAGTCACTTTTCCCATATTTCACCCGACATCTTTATCATATCTGCTTTGATCTCATTTGAACCTACTGCTTTCCCTGATTTCATTTTCCTTACTGCCACACTTACTTCTACACTGGGCACCTTCTCTTCTCTCATCTAAGTCTGTGTCTGGGAAATACAGCTTCTGTGGGGTATTCTTCATTCAGAAACTGCTGGAATTACTCCTTCCACATTCCTTTGATGTCTTGTGTACTGATGAGCAGGTCATTGCTGGCATCCCTTGTGAAGGGTGCCTGGCTATCTTTGTGTCTTTGCCTTGCAACTTGATGTAGTTTCTTTGTGCCATTTACTGACTCACTTTCCAGAAGCTGGTAGAGTGCCTCTGATGCCTTGTTCTTTGGTATTGCAGCTCCTTTATTAGCCTCTTTGTTAGCCAACCAGTATTCCTTCCTAGGCTGGTCTGTCTTTCTGTTCTTCCACTTTTTCCTGCACTCCTTTCTGTCTGTAACATGATGCATGCTACATAATGAGACACGGAAGAAGCAGGTAACACAGCAATAGCTAATGGATCCACACTGCTGACATAACAGGAGTAAGCCATTCTACACTTCTGTTTGGCAAATGGTTTGATGGTGGCTAACACACTGTTCACTATACAGACATTCACGAAATCACATACAAGAGCAGTCTGCTGCATGATGCATGTTACATAACATGATACTCTGAAAGTTTGCAGCCCAACTATCATTAATAGGACCTTTCACACTCATAACTGCAGGTTGGTGGGGACACCTAGAGAGGCAGATCCCTCCCAGAACTGCAAAACACAGATTGCATTTGGGAACAGGTAGGCACATCGACTAGGCATTGTGTCAAAAATATCAATGGTGAATGAGGCCTATGGCCTGGCAGGTTGGTGGCTTTTGGAAAAAAGATGGAAGATGAGATGTTGTAAACAAAGGAAGTAGAGTAGTAAGGTCTGGAGTAAGTTGGTACCTCCCTCCCTAGCAGAACTGTGTTGACATGCACCTGGAGAAGTAGTCAGTGTCAGGCAAGTGGGTGAACCCAAGCCAATAAATGAGCAATATTTGAAGGAACGGATAGACATCTCTTTTCTGTACAGTATAGCTGATTAAGACTAACAAAAATTTCAATATTATGAGTAAAATAACTGTATAAATGGATAGGAAGAGATTGTAAGTGATACAGTGACTGCAAATAATGTGAAAAATTACTCCGTAAATGTGTATGGTATGATTGCAGGAACTGGCAAATAAATCTTCTAACTCCAGATACGCAGATGATTAATAGTGATTCAACATTGTAAACTACAGCAAATAATGCTCTGATCAATCTCTGAAAGGAAGAGGTTCTAGAGGAAGGATTCAGGATAAAGATAGTGTGGAAACAGGCTATGGGATGGGTTCATGAATGGCTGATCTAAGTGCAACTATCATGTACACATTGCTGTGTGCCACACACACTCAATAGCAAGCTATTGCATATTCATTAAACAGTTCTACACTTAGTGTAGAGCCTCAAAACAAGGGTAGATGGCATAATATGCTAATAAAACTATACATAGCTGAAGTACATGCTAATTAACCAACCGAACATAGTGAAGCTATTCATGAACCTATAAAGCAATTGTGTACATCAGTGGAGCCATTTTCCCTGAAATCCAAAACTCTTTGGATTACATCTATGATTACACTTAGAAAAAAAATCATGTTAGGATTTGCTGCTGCCATCACTAATCTGTATATGCAATAGACTTTAACTCAAGGTGGTGCTGCCAGACTTTGGCCAAGAAAAAAAAGAGTGTTTACACCCCATTTTACTTACCAAGGACCATATGACACAGAGATTGCTGACCAATACTGAGTAAACAGTGAAACACTAGAGGAAGTACACAGCCTCTGCCACCCTCACTTGAGGCCGCAGGGAAATCGTGTCAAATGCATCCCAGTGGGAACAAAGGTATGAGTACCTTTATGTATACTAACCACAAGAACTTTCCAGAGACCCATGGGGGACATATTAGGGGTGTCACAGACATCAGCTTCTAGAACAGGAGTGTCCAACCCGCGGCCCGCGGGCCGCATGCAGACCTCAGAGCTCTTCCATGTGGCCCGCGACCCTTAAATTTAAATTTAATTTCACTTTTTTTCCGTGTGTTTACACGTCCGCGTAGTTTTGCTCTTCTGCGCATGCGCCAACTTTCTTTTTTTTACGTTTTTTTCATACCAGCGTCTTTCCGCTGGTATGCGCATGCGCAAAAACACCGTTCGGGCGATTTTTATATTACTGGTAAAGAAAAGCTGCAGGAAGGAGTGAGATCGTAGCGTAGAGAGAGGATTTATTATTTTTTAGTTTATTTCGTTGTGTAAACACCGACTACACTATAACAAAGGTAAGTGAAGTATTTTGCTCCCTTAGAACTAGCTAGGTAAGGCAAATTAGTTAAAAACTTATTTATGCAGTGCTGACCAAAACTGTGAATCAATGGGGGAATTCTGCATGAACTAGTTTAGAGAAAGATCCTTTATTTACAGCTAGGTTGGGCTTTATGTGAGTGGAAGGGCACCAGTACTATTTAGTAATATACACTCTTTAATCTGTTAAATTGTTTAATCACACTTTTGTATTTTGTGTGTACAGCAAAGAACAAAACAATAATGCAGAATCAGGACATTTTCAGGAGTTGATGAGTAGCAATTTGGTGAGGTTGTATGATAATTTTATTTGTATTTGACCCATTAGTAGTGTTATGACTATGGCGAAATGAGAAAAGTCGGGTCAAGGAGGGCTGCAATGTATTTGTAAGTGGTGAGAAAAATAATGGGACTTCACTACCTAAAAATCAAAAATTATGAGCATGGTTAATGGAGAGACTTTGAGTAGTGCCACATAACACAGACTTTGGTTTAACTTTAGAGCTCTTAACTTATAAGGGCTTTTTAGAAAGCAAAAACAGAGTTTATTAAAATCAGTTTGTAGAGATTTACATTCCAAAGTACTCTGTGGCAATTTTCAAGAGAAAGTGGCTATCAAAATAAAGGATGAGATAGGGTTGGGGTAGATCTTTAAGGAGAGTATTTATAATTGATAAAAATAGGATATGGTCAGCCAGCTCTGCTGTAAGAAAGTGTTGGCCCTGGGTATGTTACAAATGAATTAGGAACACCTGGCAATCCAGGCACTAGGATAATGAGATAGGATGGGATTCAGAATCAGTTGCAAGCTTGCCAGTCCTGAGGGCTGGGAGTTGGCTTAGTCATGCCATACGAATGAGCTTTAGTATGAGACTTAGAAGTGAAGTAGGGATTCTGGAGGACATGAGTCTGCCAAGGTGTATACAAATGAGTATTGCAAGTGTACAAGAGCATTCACCCATAGGGGTTCAGCATGACAGGCATTGTATGGTGAGAGGATTGTAAGTTTGAAAGAGCATGCACCCATATGGACTCAGCATGGCAGGCATTGTACTGTGAGAGTATTGCAAGTGTGCAGGAGCATGCACCCATATGGACTCAGCATGGCAGGCATTGTATTATGAGAGTATTGTAAGTGTGCAAGAGCATGCACCCATATGGGCTCAGCATGGCAGGCATTGTATGGTGAGAGTATTGTAAGTGTGCAAGAACATGCACCCATATGGGCTCAGCATGGCAGGCATTGTACGGTGAGAATATTGTAAGTGTGAAGGATCATGCACCCACATGGACTCAGCATGGCAGGCATTGTACTGTGAGAGTATTGCAAGTGTGCAGGAGCATGCACCCATATGGACTCAGCATGGCAGGCATTGTACTGTGAGAGTATTGTAAGTGTGCAAGAGCATGCACCTATATGGGCTCAGCATGCCAGGCATTGTACATTGAGAGTATTGGAAGCATGCAAGAGCATGTACCCATATGTGCTTAGCATGGCAGGCATTGTACGGTGTTGCCTATCAGTGTAGTGTTGTGGTGAAATATAGCTCCAGAATGTTCTGTGTCTTTGGTTTCACATTGTTTTAAGTAAGATATTTTGGTTCACAGAAGGCATGACACAAATTTTGTAAAGTAAGGGGTAACTGATTGCTTTTACAGATAGTAGTTGCACAGTGAACAAAGACCACTGAGATACCAATACATAGCTGTTTGTTAAATGTACTGAAAATGATTGATTTGGCTAACTAACTGCTGATAGCCATGTATATACAGAGCATGGCAGTGCCCTACCTACAGCAAGTAAATAAGAATGTGTGAAAAGAAGGAACAAAATAAAGCAGAGCTGTATACTTGTACAGATGGAACTACCTTTCCTTAAGTCTGTCTATTTTTGTACACTGCAACAGGTGTTCTGTCACCTGCCCTTTCTTTTATTAAATTCTTAAATTGGTGTGTTTTATTTCATTTATTTGCAGAATTAAGGTACCCTCTGGGGAAGACCAGCTAAACTAGAGTGGAGTGCATGTGTTTCAGACCTGTCTTTGACTGTTAGAAACCAAATGATTATTACATCATGTTAAAATTAATTACTATGAGAGTGAAATGGTTAACACTCTGTGATTAAAGCAATATGCAATATGTGTAACATCTCTAGGAGCAGATTTAAGGGGTGCAATTATGTTTCGCAGCAAGAGGACAGCGGTTACTGGTCTAGTTGATGTGCACAGTGAGATATGTAGTTTTTCTATGCAAGTCTGTAGGCTAGAAAAATAGTACATTTTATTTGTATAGTAAGAAGGGAAAAAAGCAGTTTATAGATAGACAAAACTTCTACACAGCGAAACACGATAAACTAGTTCACTAAATGTTTGCACTTACACTTAATTATGAGAAAAGAAAAATACAAACAGGAGCGGAATAATCATATTCATGTGCAGTTGTTACACATTACTGATGTGTTGATTAGATAAACTAGTTTTAGGAAGATAGCCTTGGGTGAGGACATGGTGAATTTGATTTCATTATGGTAAAAGGACAGGTTGTTGGGGAATTGCATCTGGAACTTGATTTTACGCTTAATAACATCTGAGCTGTACGGAGAAAGTTTACGGTGCTTTTCCTTAATTTCTCGGGGGAGATCTTGGGAAATTGTGATTGTGTACTGTACGTGTTCTTACAATACAGCCACATTAGTCCGCATAAACCTGTGTTTTTTTTTTTTTTGCTCTTCAGTTAATGTGAGACCTTTTTTTTTTTTTGGTCCTCACCTGCCGTTTGCCCCCAGACCATTTTTGTTGACTCAATGCGGCACTTGCAACTGGAAAGGTTGGACAACCCTGTTCTAGAACATTACATCAGTTTCTTAATGCAATGCTACAACATGAGAGAGAGAGCATATCTGTTTCCCATGCACCCCAGAAGAGAGAGCAAGAACCATGCAGGAATTTTAACACTCTATAAACTATCAGGTTATCTGTAATGCCCATGGGATCATCTGCAGTGTCTGTGCAGGTAACCAAGGCAGATTTTATGACTCACTGAGCAAGGATACAACAATGCCCATGCTCAAACTCAGAATATAATAGAATGTGTATTCAGATTGCTCAAATCAAGATTCGAGTGTCTAGACACATCAAGAGGTGCACTGTACAATCCAGCAACCCCTGACAAAATATTCACAGTATGTTCTGTGTTGCACAATATCATACTTAGCTTCAACAAGAACAGCTAGGAGCAAGACAACAGTTACCAGGATCACAGCAGGGCCTGCAGCTCCAGCAGATATGGATGAGGAGTATGAGGAAGAACCACCAGCCACAGATGCTGTCAGCAGATGTAGGTGTGTATAATATGCCATGGCTATTAAAAGTGATGCCTGCTAAACTGCACGACCTTTACTTAACCATAAAATGGTTGTGTTCTGTTATTATCAGACAGAGACAACCCCCAAGGACACATGTAGTAGTTGCAGTATTAACAAGGTAAGTCTGGAGCAGGTATAGACAAAAACAATCAAGTTATATAACTAATGACTGTATGTGCAAATTCTTATACATCTCTAAGGTGGAACATGCCCCAAGTGTACAGTAATGTCTGTTATAGTTTATGACTGATGTGTGCAATACACAGCTATGGATTTTGACCAGCACTGTGCATCAAGTATTTCAGTTGACCACTGTATATAAACCAGTGAGCAGGTAATTGGCATCATTTGCACAAGTATAACAATAAGCAATACTTAAATATATACTTACGTATATACTTTGACTAAGAATACTAACAGAATTACAGTGAGGATAAAAAATTACAGAAGCAATTATTCATGAGTGATTATGAATGATGATTAAAAAAAAATTCTGTAATATATTTACATTAAAGGAAACTTCTGAATAAGCAAGCATTAGTTATTTACTCTGTGGATAAGACATATATGCAAAACAAAGTCACAAAGGATGTGCAAAGGGCAGGCCACAGTCACCATCACTTGCACAAGCTGAGAGGGGGGACAGGTTGACAAGCCTGACACCAAAGAAATGAGTGTGTACAAGTAAAACAAAAAATATATTCCTTACGTATCCAATTTGCAGGGCATGTAACAAGATATGTATAGCAGTCAACAGTCCTGCTTAGATAATTAGTGTGTGGATGTGTGTGTATGTGCGAGGTGGTACGGACAAGTATTTGTTGAATGTGTGTGTGTGTGTGTGCGTGTGTGTGTGTGTGTGTGTGTGTGTGTGTGTGTGTGTGTGTGTGTGTGTGTGTGTGTGTGTGTGTGTGTGTGTGTGTGCGTCTGCATGAATACATTCAATCACTGTGCTAGCACTACATCCTAGTGCCTCAGACATGTGTGAGCAATGCATGGTAGACTAGTCAATTTATGTGCTCGAAGTCCGAGAATATCGAATACGATATTCTCGACACGAGTACACCGAAAGCACAAAACATTGAAAATGGAAAGGGAAATCTCCTTAGGTGGAGATTTCCATTTACTTCGATGTAGTGCGATCTCGTAGTTGGTATATTTAAGTAGTGGGGGGTGTGGGGGTGCAGGGTGGCTTGCCCCCTCCCTACACTAGTTTACATTTCATTTTTTTGTGTATTTTTTTTTGGACTTCGATTGTTTAATAGTTCAATGTATATGGTTCGATCCATATGCATTTGAGCTATTAAACTTTTGAGGTCCTAAAGTAGACCCAATTCAGTGTCATTACACCTGATTGTGAGAACTATCTCTGTCAGAAGTTGCTAGCTCCTTGGATCTGTCTGGAATTTATGTAGCTACCTGAATATGACTGATGTCTGACAGATGAGCTCTTATCAAGACTAAGTCTTAGACCAAGACCACATGGCCTACAATATCTGGGGGTGGACACTGCAATCACTGACAGAGCAGTGGGGCTAGTGCCACTACAACAGTGATATGTTGCATGGCCCAATCTGCTACCACTGGATGATGTAGATACTCTCCAGCCAAATGGATGCCACCCCTTCCCCAGCAGGAGTTCCATTACAGACACTGCTAGATCCAGTGAATCATCCACATAGTTCAGACAGTTCTGCAAGTCAGAATGCACAATGTTTAGTGCCTGCATTGTTTCTTCTGAGGACCTGGTGGAATGTGCCTGTGCCTCCATGATGGCCCTACATATACATCATGTTGCGTCTAGTGATATACCAACATCAGGAGAAGGGTGTATAGCAGGCCTCTTCTGAGCACCTATACCAACCTGACTGTATGGCTACCTCACCCTCACAATGGCTACTGGGAGACTCAATCAGTTCTGCAGCTGAAATAACCGCACCCTGATCAACTGTGTCTCCTCAGCCTGTTCTGTATCTGAGATCTCTGTGTCATTGGTTTGCATAAACATGCTGACTGTGTCTAAAATAAGGGCAGGAGATGTTGGCCCCACAACCACATTGTCAATCTAACCCTCTGCACCCCCGAACTATGCCTCTTTATTGCCGCCCTCATCATAAGATGGTAGATATCAGGTGGTAGGTGTTCCACATTGCCACTTGCAGGATCACATATGATAACAAGTAATCAACACAACTAAAAGAGAAACACAATAAACAATGATCAAACCTATGTCATGTAAAACTTAACATTAAAAGTTTAGAGATGTTAATGCAATGAAACCAAATAAGTTTCAGCTACACATACATCTACCTTTTATACATTGATAAGAATACAGAAGGTATGGTTACAATGTGCAGATGATCATGCAAAAAGAGAACCAGATGTGCCTATATATAAGAAAGGGAGATGAAAATGGATAAACATCACAAAGCAAATGACACAAGAAACAGAAAACAATTCCCTTTACCACTGCAGAATAAGACACATCTCATATAAACTTTACTCTCCAGTTGACTTCCTTCCCAATCCCCCCATCCCCTTTTTTCTCTCTTTCCGTCATCTGTCTTTTAGCCCACCAATCTCTTTGACTCTCTATAAATACATATAACACATCACACACACACACACACACACACACACACACACACACACACACACACACACACACACACACACACACTATGACACACACACACACACACACACACACACACACACACACACACTATGACAATTATTTAATTCAGTTGTGTAACTGGAAGTACTGGGTTGTCTTCCATGTCAGCCTCAACATCAGTGATTTTGTGTGAACTCAATGCTGAGCTGTCTGGATCTCTGACAGTAGACAGGAACTCCTCTGTCTCAGTCAGTGGTGGGTCAGTAGCAGGACCACTCATTGTAGCCATATGTTCATGGGCAATTGCAGCTGCATGACACCTGACCAGCGAGATCATGTCACTTTCCCTATATCTTATTTTGGAATAATAAGATCCATTGTCTCTGACAGAATTCACATTATTGAGTACCTGCTCCTAGATATGGTCATGGGAGGACTTGTCATCTTTACCTCTCTCTAAGAGGAATGACCATGGCCAGGTAGTGTCTAAACGATCACTTCCTTCTCAGTATCACTGCGTGATTATTTACGGGGTGCAGATGTCTTCAATGACATAGCCCTTTGTGAGAGGAAACATCAAAAGAAATAAATACATAAGTAACCAAAAATGATTATTAGTTAAACAAACATATATGAATGCATGCATCCATTATACACAAAATACATGAAAAAGTAAGGTTCCATATGAGTATACACAATTTAATTCAGATCCATCCCCTAACTGCCAAACAAAGAAAGGAATTTATAAAAAAATTGCTAAGTGGACAAACATTTCTGTAACTCTGTAGTACACTGCAACACAAATACAAATATTGTACACCTTTCAAGGAAAAATGGATAACACCTTAGTGTTATATCCACTTCCTTGGAAGACAACCAGGTATACTTCTGAGTCTTAACATATTTCTGTATGTTAATAATTCAAAAACCCATGAGCCTGCTAATAAGTAATACAACAGCCTTCTGCACTAAGTGTTCAGCTTCCCAGACTAAACTTCCAATTAAGTGTCTGATAGCATTGTTTAGAAACAATTTTAATGGTCAAGAAATAATTGATATACTTGGCTATGCCAACAGGAAATGAGAAAAATGCAGACAGCAAACTGATAGCTGTATTGTGAAAAGCAATAGATCAGTAAGGTTAAAATAAATTAAGTTGTAAAAAAAACAGCCGCATACCTTTACAGCAAGTCAGTTGTTAAACTAGAAACAAGATTTTAAAGCAAATAACAGTGTCAAGCTCTCTGGATCCAAACAGACTCCCCTACTATGGTACAAAGTTCCTTAATTACATAATTATCTTTATGTAGTGTAGATTCAACCCTCTCAGCACTGTGAGTATGCAAATGAGGTGTTAATTCATTAGGATTCATGAATTCCACAAACTGTGTCGGTCAGGTAAACATTGGCTTAGGACCTACACAATTGTGTGCTCATGCCCGAGCAGTGCAAGGACTATCATTAAGAATAGTTACCTACTAGGGGTTTGCAAGTGTGGATGATTAGTCTGACTGCAGGAACAGTCAGGGTTTCACAGTCAATTGTCTTTGATGTACATTTACTGAGGGTGTGCCATGGATAAGAGACTTACAAGAACGTTTCTGAGTACATTGACTGACTTAGGAGAGCAACGTTTCTTCCATTTGTTTGAATTATGACTACACTTTGTGCCTCTGAGTAAATTTCGTCTGCAGTTCTAAGGAAGTACATTATTCACTGAAACAGATATCAAAAGCAAGGCAAATCAACAGCAAGGGAGAGGATTTGGAGCAATGGTTAAGGTGGTCACCTCATAAGCACAAGGTTGGATTATAATCTAGAGGTATTAGCTAGGCTTAACATGGACCTTCAGGGCAGTTAGTCATGTATAAACCAATGAACATAGCAATCTTGTTAAATAAGCATAAAAAAGGAATGATGTTCACAAAATGAAAAGAGCTGCAGGGTTGCAAAATTTTACTTTATATTCATGAGGAAAGATTACCTAAACTAGCTCATATCCTGTCTTTTCCTCGACCTATCCAAAACATTTGACACTGTGTCTCACTATAAACTACTAACAAAACTAACTGAACTTAACCTCTCTCATTCTACTGTGCAGTGGTTCTCCAGGTACCTTTCTAATAGACTACAATCTGTCCAGTGGCTCACCTCATACTCCCCTTTCTTACCTATAAAAACAGGGGCCCCCAGAGCTCTATCCTAAACCCCCTACTATTTAATATCTTTGCCAACAATCTCCACCCTGCTTGCAACCACACTACCCTTATCCGATATGCAGATGACTCAACCCTTATCACATCCTCCAATAATATGTCTGATCTTCTTTCTCTTACACAAAACGTATTCTACTCCATCAAAAATGGCTTACCGGAAATCAACTAATCCTAAACCATAAGGAAACCAAACTCTTACTCTTCCTACCTAACTCACTCTCATACCAAAAATCCTCCTTCTCCATCCACTCACTAGACAACACCATCACCAAAGCAGACTCACATACAAAATTCCTCAGCACCATTATTGAAGATCAGCTTAAATTTGACCAACATATTCATCTGTGTATTAAAAAAACACACCACAAATTAGGGTTATTGTATTGTGACAAAAAATCTTACTCCTGAGACCAAACTATCCCTAACTAGAGCATTCCTACTACCAGGCCTTCTTTATGCTGCACCCATCCTCTCAAACCTACAATCCTCATTAATCTCACAACTTGAATAAACCTACAATAAAATTGCCAGATTTGCAACAAACCAGCCTTACACATCTCAACAATGCATTAGATCAAAACAACTGCAATGGCCAGAATTCCCCCACCAACTTCTGATATCACAACTACAAGTCACCCACTCCATCCTATACAAACCTACGGCCTGCCCCTCCCTCTCTTGTCTTGTATCCTTCTATAACCCCACCAGACCGCTCAGAAGCTATGACCAACAACTCTTTGTCATACATAAACCAAACAGAAACACAAGCAAACTTCTCTATAACCATAGTGTGTCACTAGTCTGGAAAAAACTCCCTCATTATATCAGAAGCACCTCAAACACTATTCAATGAAAAGGCAATTAAAACTGCTCCTCTTAAGCTCATGGATCTGTCCTTGCCATGAACCTACTCAAACCCTCCACCCCCTTCCTACCCTGCCCAACATCCCTCCCCTAACACCTCACCCACTTATACATCCCCACAATAATTTTTACTTCCCTTATCTCCCTTTATAAGTATCTTTTATTATACTAGATAATGACACATCTCAGGATCCATTACTTCTTCTGACTGTGTAATTTCTAGTATTTACTTATTGTATTCTTGTATAGTATCCTACTTCTCCCTTTATAAGTATTTTTATTACATTAGGTAATGACACATCTCAGTTTCCTCTACTTCTCTCAACAGCATAATGTCTCACATTTTCCTATTGTATTATTGTATAGTATCCTATTTCTGTCTGTTTATTGAAACTATTTGTCTCCCTCTACCTAGTGACCACACTCAGTTGTAAATATACACTGTATACTGTCTAAGATGCCACTTTCGCACATTTGTAATTTTTGTATTGTAATTTGAGTGTTCAATCCTATACTGCTGTATTTTCCTAAATGCATTATTTCACTATATACTATATAAAACTCTCAATGTATGTTATTATTTCTCTGTGTGTTTATGAATGTAATTTTATCATTGGAGCTTTTCTCCTTGGGTCTCCACTGGAAATGGGCTACTGGCTCAGTTGAACTAACCCAGTTAATAAATGTCAAATAAAAAAATAAATTGTTGCCAGTATCACAGGCATCCTCACATCTAAATGCAAATTACACAGGACAATTTTCAGAACTTGGTTCTGTTGCACATGCGATGTTAATTAATACTATGTCTTGTTTTCTTCACAATTTATGTATGTGACTGTGGCATATACTAATAATAATCTCAAGAGTATGTTGCACATGTCCTGGAGTTCAAATCTAGTGAGGGTGATATTTGTGTGAATATAATTATGTTTAAGGCACCTATGTTGCTGTTGGAAGACAACAGCTTATTACATAATGTGTCCTTTCTTTAAGTAAAATATGTTAAATATTTTTTTCTTTTCTCTTCATTTGCTGAGTTTGCCATTGTGCACTGTTGACTAGCAGTGACCCCAGCAGTGACAACAGTTCATTTCCTAAGGAAAAAAGTGAAACATTTTAATTTTAGACGTGATGCCTTCTGTAATGCAAACAAACCTGGTGCTGTTGCATGACCATCAACACTCTGGATAAATTCCGATTCTTCACTAACTCCGTGGCACAAGGTGTAAGTGAAGTGAGTTTAGAGAAAGAGAACAGGTAAGGCAAGGTTCAAATCCAGTTTATAGGTTCTTCTATGACTGTTTTTAGAATAAATTCTGACACCTAGTGTTTTCATATGAAATGAATAGCCTAAAGTCTGTGATACATGATAAAAAATCTTACCTGTAGTCCATGTGATTTGATGTTATAAAGGTACAGTAAACTCACCTCTTCTCACTAGCAATAACAATATGTGCTATGGATGTTGTGACATGAGACATTTTGTAGAGTGTGCTTACACAAAAGCAGCAACATGAGTAATGTGAACATATATGTCAAATATGCTGGAGAAAGTATTCATATCCCACAATTATTCATCATGACAGTTATAGAAAATATTGCAAACACTAATGTCATGAGTAATCATATGCTATGCTAAAATGACCTGCCAGTCTTTGTGTATGTCCCCTTCCAGAGCAATTGCCATTATATGAAATCCTAATGATGGGTAACCTAAGTGCTACTTCAGATGTTTCAAGCAGATGTGAAAAGAATGAATGTGCAATGCTATTGTTATAACTGTTCCCAGATATGGTAATGGGAGGACTTGTTATCACTGACACTCTTTTTTAATTTCTCCACATCTTTTGGGTTTATAATACCATGATGGGAATGGACCCCATTTCTACGTCAAAGTACAATTAAAGTTGATGAAATTAGTATTGTTTCACTCTTTGATGTCAGCCAAAAGTGCTCTTCGCAGCACCTGCAATGTGCCCAGTAATGACTCCTTCTGTAATTTGTACAGAGTTACAGGTATTGGTAGCATATCTAAATATGATTGTAGACTCTTTTTTTATAAGGCCTGTCGCTCCTGCTACCATTGGAACTATCTTGGTATCTTTCTTCCACATTGCTCTCATTTCTGCTTGCAAATGCTAATATTTTATGACTGATTTTATTCCTCTCTCAGAGGAATGACCTATGGTGATGTAGTTCCTGAATTATCACTTCATTCTCCTCATCACTGTATGATTGTTTATGGTGTGCAGATGTCTTGGGTGGCATAACCTTGTGCTACATATATCCAGTAAATGATTTTATGAAATTATGTATAGTGTTTGTTGTAGTCATTATTGGTTGGTTGGTTGGTTGGTTGGAGGACAAATGGTAATACTTGTGGTATACTGACCTGTTGGTAGTTACATGCTGGTAAGATTGAATATTACTACCTGTGAATGGAGCCCATTAGAAAAAAAGATAAAATGTTAAACTTTGCTTATTGACTTTCAGTGCATGTTAAAACGTAAGCACTCCAGTGACACTGACACAAATAATGTACAACATTATGTTACATTTCACATATAACAAGACCAAATGCTAATCAATCCCTTTATTATGTTGAATACTACCCTATTGCTAACACAGACACACTGTACTACAGATCAGATAGTATCTTGAACATATGCATGTTGAATGTACAATGTTAACATTTGACAGAAGGCCAACTGGCACACAGGTAGGACAATCTGCACCTCCACTGCTATCATTATGAATACGTAACACTACTCGATGTTTGAAAATCGTGCATACTGCTTACCATCACACAAATGCAGGCAACATGTTTGCGTGTTTATACCCAGTTAGTAACACAATATTTGAGATAATACAGATATTATTATGAAAATTGCCTCAGCCATCATGACAATACTTATTATATAGGAAATTCTAGCACAACTACTAACATTTATCATATGAAGTGGGACACCATTAAAAAGGATAGGATTTTGCAGTATCACAACCCTGCAACCCTGCAATCACAGGTGTTCCCAATACATGAATGTAGATATACATGTTAGGATTCATTGCATTAGTAGCTATTACAAGGACACGTTACAAAACAAGGCTGCATTACTTGTATCCAAACCCAGGACCATTTGAACTTGTAAGTGACACTTAACTCCACACAACACAGGAGAAGTTACATAGCCTGTGGCTACTTTTGTATTCAGTGTAAATTTCATACAGGCTCAGTATAAGAAAATGAAGTGATAACATGCAGAAAATTAAATGAATGTATAACAAAATACATTCCAATTTGTTAATACACAGGGACTATGCCTACATACATGTGCAATCCAGATCAACATGCAATGTAGATTCAGAGGAATGCATGGTTGCCTTAAAGCTGTTTTTTTCTCGTATACACCACTGAAGCCATAACAGGCATTCATCACACAAGCAACTTCAACAGGGAATGTACATTTATTCTGAAGTAATACATGTTAGATGTACAAGTAGTGAAATGTTCCACATGGAATATAATTCACATACTCCTTACGCAAGCTGTTATGAATCCTGTTTTCAAATATACAACACTGTCCTAACATGCTGTGTTCCTCGGTCACTCAGCAATCATCTGACCAGTACTGTTGTATCGGGCATGTGTTCAAACAATTGTATACTATTGCCTTTACAATGTTTAAGGATATTACATGGGAATGTTATTCAATCACTAAAAAGTACAGCCATGTTGACTAATATGAACAAGCATTGAGTATTATTTTGTGGGTGTTGATCAAAGCCATCTACCCCATGTGAGCCTGTGAGATATCCACCAGAGAACACATCTTGAGCATTTGGGAGGGGGCAGATATGGGATTCATGTTAGTTGGCAGGTTTGCCAGCACACATATGGCAGATGATACACATGGTGTTCAACATGCCTTGCCAGTTACAGTTGTACACCTCATGATTATTGTATACTCTATTGTGTCCCCCGTTTCTAGCTGTAATGTGTACATGACACCAACATAATGCAAACATTAATTTAGGATACTGCAATACAGGACACAATTGTAGCATTCCTCTGAATATATACACAGAAATAATGTTCATGTTTGCCATGTTGTAGCATACCATGCAGGGATATTGTAAAGATTGTGGATAGTGATGCCTGTAACTCACCAAGTATGCCCCATGCTACTCTGTGAAATGTCCCTGTGACTACATATAGCATATAAACACATACTGTACTTTCCAATGGGAGGGTTTCCTGCACTCATCCCTGTTCTTGAGTCAATGCTGTGAGAGTTTGCTCAGTTCCTCCTGGGTCTATGTACCCTAGAATATTTTCCACACTCTCTGTGTATGTCTATTGCCAGCAGCAGCAGTGTCTTCAGCCTGTATTACAGACAGATGTATTCAAAAAGCAGCAGGCAAGGAAGATCTGTTTGTGCCTGCGGTCTGTCTGTATGGCAGTATGATCTCATCCCACAAAAATAAAACAAAAAAAGGAAATGGAGACAGCAGGAATGCTTTTATATCTTGTGGAGTAGCTGCACAGGATTGCCTGATTACCATGCAATTCAACTGTGTATGTTGTAATTAGTATCTCTGAAGCACAGAGTAGGACAAATGCAATCAGTTACTGATACACTCCATTATAAAAGGTAAACGAGTAGCTGGGTAAACAGATGGTGTGAGTTAGTACATGCTTGCAATTGAGAAACACATTTCTTTGCATTTACTATATTTCAACAGAGAAGTATTGCATTCTATCATAGGTTCATAGATTAGTACTAGGTTAACAGCCCTTGTGGGCCATTTTAAGTCTAGCCAATTATCCCATGTGAGAATCAAACCCTGCATCTTGTGTTTGTAAGGTAAACACCTTAACCATTATGCCAACCTTATCAGGTATGCATTCATCTTGTTAGCTAAATAATGCCAATGCTAGAAAGCAGATAACAATACATGTGAAGTAACTCTGTATGCATTTGTTAGACATTTACTCATTACATGGCCTTCTTTGTCAGACATGTCAGAGATACAGAGGCTGTAGGGTAGGCATAAAGTGTAATGCTATGTGTTACCTATGTACACATGCTCCATGGGAGGATAGTACCTTTAACATTTCCCCATTGTTTGCTTAATGTTGCTCCTGACCCCGGTATCTTGTATGTTATGGGAGGTGGTGGGGGAGAGATAAAGTCCTGCTATGGAAAACACTAGAGTGCAATGTTATGCTGGTTGTGGGACATAGTCCAGCATCTGTTAGGGCACAATAAATGATATTATGCTCTTGTTACTCACTTACTTTTGTAACCATCCTTGCTATTTACTGCACAATGTTGAATATGTACTGTATAATCCCATTGTGAGTACTGGAAGCCTTCCTTTACTGCATAATCTGGATAATAATTTGTACTTATGTGATCATTATATGTGGTATCATTATTTTGTCTTTCAATAAACAGTATGCCCCCGAGACTGAGACCCCTATTCTCTGAGGCTGAAAATGAGCTGATCATAGATGCACTCAGGCAACACCATAAGGCCATGCTATCAAGAGGGAGGCAAAGAATGGCTGAGCATGCAGAGCTGTGGGAAGACCTTGTCAGAAATCTCAAAAGGGTGGGCAGACAGAGTCAGATGTATGAGCAGATGTGTCACAGAGCAACTGACATGATACATGCAGTAAGGAGGCCTGCAGCTGATTTGGCACACAATCATGAGGTCACTGGTGGTAGACCCATAGCAGAAGAACCCCTCAGTACCACCAAAGTATTCCTGGTGAATATTGCTACTCAGAAAAGCTCCCAGCAGTCCAACAGCTAATATATCCTTGATGTGGGTTCCATTCCTGCTACTGAAGAGGAGCGTCCAGATAGGCTGTGTTAGACCATCAGTAGAATACATTTGCAGTCAGTCTGTAATACTGTATATAGTTTTAATGTGTGGCAGGTTGCTTTACTGGTGGGGTATAAGTGGGATAGCTGCAGTCTTCAGATCCTTTAACTGCCACAGAGGGATTCCTGGCACACATCTATACACAGGTCATCTCCGAGTCATCCTTGTGCCAATATGTTCTGTATATGTGTGCCTCTCCCACATCACATGTGTGTCTGCCAGGAATGCTTTGTAACATCATCATCAAAATATTTCTGGATTATTTCATAAGTGTATATAGTTGTGTCAAGCTATATTTATGTTGTTTTGGGGTATTTCAGATAGCTACAGTTTTATGCTCATTTAACGTATGTTAGCCACATTCCTGATAATATATATTTGAGCTTACATATAGATGAGTAAAAGTATTAACCCCTGTTTTACAGTTAAATGTCTGGTGTTGTTGCTATTATGTCTTCCTCTACTTTTCCTAGGACCATCAGGGACTCAACGTGCAAGGGCTGCAGCAACAGGCAAGTGCACTACATTTTTCCTGTACTGTATATACATCTATTCCAACATATCTGCTGTACTGTCCTCTCAGGCCTGCTGTATGTATTTCAATACTATTGTTATACTTGTCCACTGCACAGTTTTTTTCTGAATGTCACAGTTTGGGAATCATCTTACAAGCCTGTATTTAAGATCATGGTACTTGAATGTCAGATTACTGTGAAGTCAGTAATGATAGCAAACATTGAATTATCAGACACAGATCTTGCATTCAAACTGCATACCCTTCAGATATGTCATGGTGAAGCAAAACCAGTTATTCCATCATCTTTAGCCTTTGTTTGACCATTATTTATTGCTTTGTCCACACTTCTTTCTGCAAGTGGTTGTTGACAGGTTTAAATGTCTGTAATAGTGACAGCAGTGTATAGTGCAGCATAGTAGTGCAGGTATTAATGATGTTCTTTTTTTTTAATTACAGATGAACATGGCAGTGGTTTTGTGTCCCCTGAGACAGTGTCTCATCAGAGACTCATGATGATAGTGGCCAAAGTGAGGCACAGTTGGGGGTTGCAGAGGCTGAATCTGACACAGATGTTGATATCCAGCACCCACACTCAGGATCTCCGGACACAGCCAGTATGCCTATGCATACCCAGTCCACTGACGTCACACATACTGGACAGTTAGAGGGCAAGGACATAGACTAGGGAAATGTGGTTCCCATGGCTTCAGTGCCTGTTGACACTGTCCATAGCCAAACTGTTAGTGAGATTCCACACAGGCGGATCAATAGAGGTGCTCATCAGAGGCCTGCTGTCCCTCCACCACCTTGTGCAGGCATGTCTTCATGTGTCACTCAACATATGTTTAGGACCATAATGGAGACAAAGACATGTTCAGAATGTCACTCCAGGAGAATGCTCAGGGTTTTAGATGTGACACAGTCTGACATCCGTGACTGCCTCCACCATGTTTTTGACGCATTGGATAATTCAATGACACATATCAATGGGCCATTTGGGAGGGCAGAGGATCTGTCATGGAATGCCCATTTTCTGGGCTGGAATGTCTACTGGAGGAAACTTCAACCTTGTGGGTGTAAGTCAGCAAATACGTCTGCCAAGATCCAACAGGGCCATGCCCGATCAACCTCCTGTAGTGGCAGAACATCTGTTGCACCATCAGAGAGTGTGCTGTCCACACCCAGATTAGCAGGCCATGGGGCATGGGCTTAGCTGTTCCCATGAAGGGAGGACATCCAGCAGGCATCAGTCAATCTCAGGTAGTAGCACACCATCTGACCTTGGGCATGGAGGTGCCAGTGCAACTCTTGGCAGAGCCAGTTCTCATGGTTGGGGGCAGGGATGATGAACTGTCAGCTCTACCATACATGCCTCACAGCTGTCTGACATACAGGCATGTAGAGATATCAATAATCTTGGCTGTGCTCATGCAGACGCTCACACACCAATGTCATATTTAGGGCAACTACTGACACACACACTACATCTACATGTTACCTATTGGCTGCTACTCTTACTGACTCACACATACACTTACTAACCTTTTGTGTCAGCCTAAGCCTCTTGCACTACCACAAACCATCCTCTGCAAATGATGACTGTGCCACACCCCGGTTGTCTATCTTTTGTTTTCAGGGATACTGACAGTATGTGTCTGATGCACAGGGTGACTACCTGCATTTATGATGTCTTTGATATGTCCATCTGTGCTGTTGTCCTGATTATTGTAATTGTAATTTATACTGTAGTTAACCAATTAGACAATTCCTAGCATGATAATTCTTCTACTTTCTAGATGTTTGTTTTTTAAGGTTTGCAAGGTCAGTCAATGACATGTTGACATGTGTCTCATTAATATATCTAACCGTCTTTACAGGATTGTTTACTGCTAACATATGTGTGCACATCCAAAGTTAATTTCTTTGACGAAAATGCCCTTGCAAGTATGGCAAGGTGCACAGTCCAACAAACCTTCTGTACCTCAATTTACTACAATAGATGACCAGCACACATAATTTGGCTCTCCAGCAAATATTTAATACTGCTTAACACATAAATAATTCAGCCAAAGGGAAAAATATAATTACACATCACCAAAAGGTGAAAAACTGTACACCGGTTTAGGCATATATGCCTTCTTCAGTGCAACAGAAGAAATAAATCACACAGTTGAAATATATACCCAATCATTACATCTCATTGGCTGACTACAAATGGTCATTTAATCCTGTTGGAAACAAACTTCCCAACTTAATAATCCAATATTTTTCTCTTTTATTTAATGTATTATGTCAAGTTAACTTATTAGTTTTATTAAAAATAATTTTATCAATAATTACAAAATTAAATCTAGCAGATGTGTGTTTTATGGTATGCTTATATAAAGCATTAGATGCTCGCACACATTGAATATCGCTTAAGTGTTCAGAAATATGTAATTTCAGTGGACATGAAATTTTATCCACATAAAATGTGAAGCAAGTCCATGTAGCTAAATATATAACCCAGTCAGAAGTAAGATTTCCGTACACATTGATATTGAAATCTTTTGATGTAGTCTTTGATGTAAATTGATTACTTTTAGAAAGATATTTACAAAAACTACAATACCTGCATGGATAACAACTCAACAACAGCTCACCATCCAAAGTTTTTTTGTGAAGAGACCAATTCGTTATAAAATGTTTTTTTTATAATGGTTAAACCAACCACACACGGTTTTCCCCTTTCTATATGAGAAGAAACATCTAGAGGGGATCAAATCCCTCAGTCAATAATTCATTAATAAAATATTTCAAAGTTTTTGAACTGAATCCATAAAGAGAGTGGTATTATTTCCAAAACTAGTAGTTAATCTAAGTTGTGCTGCCTTTGTCTTATTCACCCTATATTGTAGTACCTCTGATCTATCAGTATTAATAATACTAGTTAGTACTTGTGCCACATTATTTTGTTTATACCCCGAATCAAAATCCCTCAATCAGATCCTGTTGACATTTACCCTACTCCTGATCTGAAGAACAAATTCTCTGCATTCTTAAAAATTGTGATTTCCGGATATTCCAAATTATATGATGTGGATGGCAACTGGTTGCATGCAAATGAGTACTGCATTGTTGATGTTTCCTAAATATTGTACTAGACAGGATGCCATCTTCTTTAACCATAACTTGTAATCCAAAAAGATGATACTGGTAGGATGAAAATTTAGAGTAAATTGGATAGCCCACTTATTCTCATTCAGGTAATCAACAAATTCTTGTAGATACACAGAATCAGACTTCCAGATAAGCCAACAGTCATCCAAATACCTATGCCAAAAAATATTATGATTACAATCATAGATGATCTGCTCCTCTATTTAACCCATGTACAGTTCTGCATAAATGGTGTAAAATGAAGCCCCCATAGCTGTGCCTTAAACTGCAGATAACATTCGTCCTTGAAGTAAAAAACATATTTAGTTAACACATGTTCTATCTCCGACTATATAACAAAGCCTTATTTAACCAAAACTCCAGGGCCATAAGACCAGCACAATGCATAACATTAGTATAGAGGGCAGAAACATCCAGAATACATAAAAGCCAACTCTTTTCTATTTGCATATCATGTATAATATTAAGGAATCCGGTGGTGGGATTGTATATATCCCAACAAAGGCTTCAAGTAATGGGTTAAAAAAAACGACAATGGTTCTGTCAGTGATTGTGTTTCATCCCCAGTTATTTAGTATCTGAAGAGGTTTTATCAGGATGTAATTTATTTTTGTAGATTGTTGAACCTTATTTATTTATTTATTTATTTATTTGTGAGAAAAATGTGGATATTGATGGTAAGAATGTTGACTTTAAGTTAAAACCATCTATCTTCACCCCTCCCTCTAACAAGCATGTTACTATTTTTCAACAACAGGTTTTAAAACACTTCCATTTTTTGTATAACTCTCATAAAAATGTTGTTCATAATACTTTACTCAGGTGTGTTTTGTTAAATAAGCAGGAACATGTATTAACATAGGGTATAGTGATGCATGTTTGTGGAGTTTCTATAACACCCATGTCTTTGTCAGTAGTCATTAGTAGCAAAAAGATTTTTTTGTCACACATCCTCTGCTTTCTTTTGGGACTTTTGGTATGTATATGTCAAGCAAGAGGGGAGACAGCACTGACACATCTGTTGCCACACAGGTGACAGGTCAGCTGCTCTAGGTGAGGTCTCCCACTTTGACTGAGTATTGTTGGTCAGTGATCCAATTTGCAACCTGCCTTTTAACAGAAGGTGTGATATTCACCTTGATTAGTTTCTCAGTGGGAACAAATGTTGGATTGCATTGAGGAGCCTGGCCAAGTCAAGGAAGGGAGAGTGCACAGCCTTGTATATGTCTCTGCTCACAGTCTGGATTTTATACAATTTTTGCAGGTACACTCTAACCATAAGAACCGATAACTGGAACTGATGCACTGCTTTGAGGTCACTTATATCCTTTTAGCGTGAGATGCAATCATATTTTTTCCATTGCCTTAAAGCAAACATTGAATACAGTTATGCTGGTATAATCCCATTTGTATGTTGCCTATCCTACATTGTGTTGGTGGGAAATGGTTGCTGTATTCCTTTCATTGTGGACAACAGCAGTGCTCAGGCCATCGATGAATATGGTGCCAAGTGCAGTAGCTCACTGTTGCAACACATGAACAACACAGGCCAGAATGTTTTCTGGTGACATGGAGTCTGTGCTTCACATATTAGAGTGAGCAGTGACAGCTTGCTTTTTGAAAATATCATAGTTTGGAGGGGATGATGCAGCCATGTAAGTAAACTTGGTGTTGTGAGGGGGGACACTTACAGCCATCTGTGTCTGCCAGCATGTGTGGAATTCACAGTGGGGCAGTGTGTGCAATACCATCCAGAATTACTTCAATATACATATGAATGATATATTTTATTTTGCAGATGTAACTGATGGCAGGCCTGTAGTTATGCCTGGATATGTGTCATTACTTATTACCATAGTTGCTATATGAGGTTTCTTCAAGTCTCCAAGGTTGTCTCATTGTTTGTGGTGCATTGAGGTGAGCTGGCTTCATGGACTATTTTATACATGTGGAATTTGTAAACAGCAGCTTCTGTCACTTACTGTAGAATGTAGTACTGACAGACATCAACTATTATGGACTGTAATTCCCAGTGGATCCGTCTTAGAGCATATCAGGCATGGCCGTGTGTATTCATTTGTTTAGATTTGTAGCATCAGTGTGCAACTTACACCAGCTGTCATTGTCCTTTGTGTAAACCTGAGCTTGGACATTGGGTATCCCATCCCTTAGGAAGCTGTAGGTAATGTGGATGTTGTTTTTGAACCTGAGTCCTGCCTTAGGTTCATTAGGTATTTCAAACTGTACACATACTGTGTTGTGATTAGATTAACAGTACAGGCACTACACATGTGCCATTATATTGTTCAAGTCATATAGTTGACAAACAGGTCTGACATATTACAGATCTTTGTGGGGTGGTGCACTATTTCTTCCATGTCATTTCAGTTTGCAACATCCACTTATGTTTGTGCACGTGACTTTGACCTTTTATAATTATCCACATGAGCCATTATATGCACTGGTGAATAAAATCATGTCATCTAGTCTTGCAGGGGGAGCACAAGGAAACAGACAGGTGAGGATTGAACCTGGAATCTGCATAGAGACTGCTAAACGGAGGGGTATATGTGATCTGAGTGGTATTTTCTGGGAGTAACCAATGGTGTGTACGTTCTGAGATTGTTCTTAAGATGGCTCTATAGTTCTGTCATTGATCTGTGTGTGCTTTATTTGCTGATTGTTATGTTACAGAAGGTATGACAGCTTCCTAGAGCTGTTGAGGATCTGCTCTGCAATATGGCAGCAGCTGAGTCTATTGGAAAATAATATTGTCATCTCTGTACGTATGAGGGCAAAGTGTTAAGGTGTCTGCACATACACAACAGAGCAGGTAATCCAAGGAAATATTGTTACAGCTCACACTAAATCCGGAAACAGTAATCTTCAAATAGAGACCCCTACTGTACATGCTTGTCAACAGTGTACAGGTGTGAGTTCTATAAAAACAGATGTCATCCTAATGTTCTTATTCTTTTGGCTACTGCCATGATGGTTTGCCGCAGCACATCATCTGCTTCCATTTCCTCCTTTTGTCTGCATCTTGTTTTGTCACAACAACCACCTGCCTATCCTTGGTCACCACATCCATGAACTAATGGTAGGCATTTCTGTATCCCCAAATGTACTCAGCATTCATCCTAATCACATGCCTGAAGCAATGCAATCTCACCTCTCTGGACTTTTGTATTAACCGTACAAACTTGTGCTGACACTATCATGTACTGATTACTAATCCTATCCATTCTCAGTACAAGCAATGCAAGTCCTAACACCTGGAACTCTTCCAGCTTCTGTTATGACTCCTGTATTTTTGTCAGTGCCACCATCACCAAACCATAAAACATAGCTGTTGTCAGTACACTCTTGTAGACCTTCCCTTTCATTGTTATTGATACTCATCTGTCACAGATAAGTCCTGACACTGTTATACACCCACTCCACTTCTTCACCTCCCTTCCACACTCAGTGTTACTATGTACTTTAGCTCCCATGTATTTAATAACATACACCTTCACCAACTGCACTCATTGAATTCTCAGCATTCATCTATCCTCCATGTCATTGACAGGCATATATTTTGTATTAGTCCTTATGGCGTTCATTACTCAACTCTGTATAGTATAACTCCTACATATGTTTCCTGATCACAATATCATACACAGACATCATAATCCATGGGGAACCCTATGTGATCTCTTGTGACAACCTGACCATCACCATTGCAAAGCTATGGTATGATGTTAGTACATAGCATGAAAAGACTGCCACTGTCATCTGTCTTATATTGCATGATGTGACATCTACCTGTCTGACAGGCCATTGTATGCCTATGGCCTACTGTGAGCAATATACAATAATCAGATTTAGCTGATGACACCATCTCTGTCTATTGAAGACATGAGGACAGTGTACCATAGGGTGCTGTAAAATAATTTATATAACATCCAAAAGCAGCTCACATATGTACACCAAGTTGGCTACAGTGAGATTAGAACTCCTACCTGTCTAGATTTATGGGCTAGATACACAGGACTTAAGGCATGTGTGATGGCACAAGCCTGACTTTAACAAGACTTCAGTTGATCTTATAGTAGATGACATCAGCAGGTTGGAGGACTCCCACACATAACAATGTTTTTTGCAAGCACAAAAGCAATGCATAACCATGCTAGTCTCCAAGGCAGCATTGAATACACAGTCACAGTCTTCATAATGGAGACAGACACCCACACAGTTAGCTGCTGTGAGATTAGAACCCCTACCTTTCTAGGCTTCCAGACCATGTCACAAGTCTGACTTTAATAGGACTTCAGGTGATCTTTTACTAGATGACATTAGCAGGCCTTGTGGGGCACAGGAGGTTGGTGGACTGCCAGACATAACAATGATTTTTGCAAGCACAAAAGCAATGCATAACCATGCTAGTCTCCAAGGCAGCATTGAATACACAGTCACAGTCTTCATAATGGTGACACCCACACAGTTAGCTGCTGTGAGATTAGAACCCCTACCTTTCTAGGCTTCCAGACCATGTCATAAGTCTGACTTTAATAGGACTACAGGTGATCTTTTACTAGATGACATCAGCAGGCCTTGTGGGGGACAGGAGGTTGGTGGACTGCCAGACATAACAATGATTTTTGCAAACACAAAAGCAATGAATAACCATGCTAAGTCTCCAAGGCAGTGTTGACTGCAAAGTTACAGTTTTCATAATGGATACAGTTACCCACACAAAGTTAGCTGCAGTGAGATTAGAACCCCTAACTTTCTAGGCTTTCATACTAGAGAACAAGTACTTAAGACATGCTCCATGTCACAAGTCTGACTTTAATAGGACTGCAGGTGATCTTATAGCAGATGACATCAGTAGGCCCTGTGGGGGACAGGAGGTTGGAGGACTGCTAGACATAAGGATGTCTTTGCAACCAGAAAAGCAATGCAAAACCATGCCAGTCTTCAATGCAGTATTGGCCTCACACTCCCACAAGTCTTTTTGGAGACACACACACACACACACACACACACACACACACACACACACACTACTACAGTGAGAACTGAGCCCCTACCTATCTAAGTGCACAGACTAATGAACACCGCTTTTAACACAAGTGCCACTACACGAGTATGATGTTAACATGACTTAATGTGATCTTATAGTAAATCACATCATCAAGGGATGTAGGGAATATCAGCATGGGAGGCCTTTATAGGCACATCGCTCCTTAGTGTCATCTGAGGCTAGTACACTAATAGTAGTATACTGTTTAGAAGCCATAGCTGTGTAACAGCACAAGTCCCTTATTGAGCATATTTGGATGTTTTTCTTTGGAAGTGCAAGCCTGTGAGCACAATGTTATCACCATGTCCATGAGGGAGCACACATTATTATAACTTTGTTTTATGTTTGATGTATGTGTTGTAGAATTAAGGAGACCCCATGGTTGTACTGATTGTTGTTAAGGTTTGTGAGGAAACATATATGGATGTTTATTCACTGTCTGTACAGATAATTGCACTGTGCTCTCAGTTTGCAAAGTTTCCACCTCGTGGAAATATAGAAAAGTAAGAACACAGATCCATGTATGTGGTATAATAGTTAACATATCTCTCGACCTCACAGAGCACAAAAATCTGCACAAAGCCATAACTAATATAGATAATGTTGAAATATTGCCCTTACAAACCTACAATGTTGATGCAATAACAGGTTTTGCATTAGAGTGCATTTTTTGAAAGGTATGACATCCATAAATGAAATGTATCTCATCACTGAAATGTATCTCATCATTTTCTGACTTAATTTGCAATGATTTTGCAATAATGTTGTATAAACCAAAATATTATGGGGAACAGGCTACAACAATTATGTTAATATATGGACATTCCTCATTAATCAGGACAGTTTAGAGCTATGATATTTACATATAGCAAAAATGCAATGAGTATTGCACTAAGTGTGCACTCATGTGCGTTTTACTCCTCTACCTGTTTGCATGATGTTATGCAGTGTACAAATGAGAGGTGCATTGCTAACATCCACTCTTCCTATTATGTAATGTATACATCTTATTCCAGTCCACTCCTCTCAATACTCCAGTCCATGATTTCACAATTGATAAAGGCAATGTATAGCATTTAGCTGTATATTTCCTTGTTCTGCAGTTTTGCACTTCATGCAAAATAATTCAGCATTATTGACACAGCTTTCAGTAAGTGCTATATCGTGCAAATGTGTACTAAAAATATTCAGATTACAAAGTTATGGGGCACAGAGTCACAGTCTGTACAAACACAAAAAATAGCAAAACACCTCCTAAATTTCAACTTACATCAGGATTAGAACCAAAAGCAGCATTAATGCTTCATCAAGTTGAATGGCTGCCTTAGTCCTTTTGGCCACAGAAGCTGCTTTCTAAACTGGGGTCTTTCCTCACACAACCACTTTCATAAAAACTGTACACTGCTATCAAACCATGCACACTATATTGTACAAGTGCGTCTCTAACTTGTATATGGATACAGACCCGTTATTAGACACAACTCCTGTCAAACAGATGAGAATAACTATACATCTGTCTGTCAAACCATCCTGTGGGGGGGTGTTGGGGGAAACACATTTTCTGTCAGGATATAAAGTAACATGAAGTCAGACACAGCAAGGAAGTGGAGTAAATTCATAACTTCTCTCTTGCATGATGTAACAGTATTCAGCCATGTTTGGACTTTGAGTTTTTCATGCCTGATTTATAACAATTTCATATAGTAACATTTTAGTAATATAGGTGTGTGTACTCGCATGTTACTCTTAGCCAAAGCAAGGGCATAATGAGCATGCCTACATCTACCTACAACGACAGCAGCTGAGGGCTCCTTGTCCAAGTCCTCCTGTGACTGTGGCTGTGGTGACTTAAGCATTGGTGGAGGGATGTGTGCTTGTCCCCCTTGCTAACCCTGCTGCAGCTGTCTCCTCAGGAGCACATTGTACAGCATATCACAAACTGTGAAAATTTGTGTATTATGTGCTTGGACTATGCTGCAAGGCTCCACTGGATATAGCTAGGCACAGGAACAGTGACTTCAGAAGCCCAAACGCATGCTCTATGATGTTCCCAGTTTGTGCGTGTGCCTTATTATGGCATTCTTCCACAGGTGTGTGTGCATTTCTGAGCGGTGTCATCATCCACGGTTCCAGGGGATTACCAGCATTCCCCAGTAAATGGCCCTGTGGGATGTCTATCCTAGCAAACATCTTGTAACAACTGTGATGTGTGCGTGATATGGGAATTGTGATAACTGCCAGGGATGCCAGTACACACATTCAAGATAATCCCCTGGGCATTGTATATGACTTGGCAGTTGATGGAGTGGTATCCCTTGTAGTTGATGTAGATTCCACCTTGCTCACCAGGTGGTGTCTTCATATGTACATGAGTGTAATCTATGGCACCTACTACTTCAGGGTAGTGCTCTACATTATAGAAGTGTTGCTGGTCCTCTCCTCAGTGAGGGGAAAATATATGTGTTCACTGGCATGTATAAGCATAGCATCCAGGAACTAGTGGAGTATCCTGGATGCTGATTCCTGTGACACCTCCATCTTGTCCCCAGTTGTTTTTTGAAAAGTACCTGTAGCTAATATTATAAGGGCTATACATACCTTAGTATCCACTTGGATGGGTTCTCCTCAGTTGGCTCTGGGTGTGATTTGAGGCTGGCAGATCTCACAGAGTTCTTGTAATATGTCTCTGCCCACCCTGTAGTGTTCTAAAATCTCCAGATCATGTAGCACCTGCTAGGTCACCCTAAGCCTGAACACTATTCTCCTTCTCTGCCTAGACCTATTGTCATCAGCACCAGCAGCACTTACATCAGCCTCGAGCACATACAGATGCAGAATAGCTGCAGCAGCCCCTATTATTATGTCAGTTAAAAGTTCCAAGTGTCTAGTCCAATGTTGTTAAAGTATCGAGGGAAAACTAGACTGTAGGCTGTATGTATACTTTATACAGTTGTTGATTAGGACCACCATCTGGTACTGGTTGCTTTAAATGACATTCACCTGCTTAGGGTGTAATTGACAGGATTTAGAAGTCCTGTTGCAGTACACATTGTTGTTCTCTATGCAGCGATGGGCAGCAGAGTGCAGTTATGCATAATGACACCAAATCATGTAAAACATTTTTTAATATATAATCCCTTGTGTCAGGATATGTACAGAATATGGTAATTATGGAAAACTGCACTTCATTTCTATAAACTACTATGCCAGCACAGTATGATTAAAATGTGATGTTGCCTGTACTTGAACTCAAGGCTATCTGCACTGTGGTCCAACACCCGACTTTCATCATCACATGACTAGAGGGGATTATTGGGACACAACCCCACTTATTGCATTTGTGCGATGTTCAAACATTCCCATCCATGGAAAACACATACTGTGTGGGAGCTTACATGGAGTGTACAGCCCCACAAGGTCTCTGCTTTTTGTAATTCAACAAATCCACTCATTGTTTACATCATCTATATAACAACCATGGTGACAGCCTGGAAACTACATGGATAGTAGCTGTGTAAGCTGGGCAAGAGCATGGGGTGCACAGATTTAAAGACACAATGCAAGGTATTACTGTAGTTGGTATGACAATATATCATACCAAACTTTTTAATTACATTTGTATTATTGTTTTTAAGACATTCTGTGTGTAGTGGCGCATTGCACAGATTTGTGCTAAAAATGCAAATTATAATATTTATATTGTTTTTAAACATATTCCCGATCCTTCTGGACATCCTCAGACAGTAAATACCTTTTTTACTTTTTTATGAGCATTCTGTCCATATTTCAGGACTTCTATATGCCCTTGCTTCTGTGTAGGCTCCTGTACACAGAAAGTTTTTGCATACACTTCCAACATGGACACAGAGCTTACCTGGTTGGTTGTAAGATTGTTGGATCGCTCCACCATGTTGATCTGCTTCATTAGCATAAATTTCAGCTACTTATGCCAATATTTGCATTCCACGAATCTTTCTATTGCTGAGCGTGAATGAGTGTGCTTGCATGCCCCTACACGGAGTGTACTGAATCTACAAATGGTTGCACCCATGTTCGCATTGCACCATGACCCGAACATGGAAAAAATCATCGTGCAAGCTTTATTGAATTTGCACCAATGAATATATCAGCTGACTTGTGTAGGCTCAATATTCATAAACAAACATTACTTTCTTTTACAGGATAGTATTTATAAGATATTAACTGAAATGCTGCCTGACATTAACAATTCAAAGTTTGCAAATTTAGTTATTAACTCAGCATTATCTAAAGCATAATCAAATACATGATTCTGTTGGTCATATCATACCATTGTGATTGACTGTATAACAGATTAATGCCTTCTAGGGTTGCCACCTTTTGTTGTGGCTAAAACCAGATTTAGGCCACACTCTTGCAATACCATAATCCCACCCTTGTTCCTACCACTCTCATCCAATTTTGTGATGTTATCATCATGTTATTCAAGTGAAAACACCCTCTTTTTCCATTTGTGATGCCTGTTTGCTATGGATTTACCATATTTTTGTGAAAAAAAGCATAGCAAGTCTTCCAATTTAACAAACTCCAATAGTCTGTTTTTTTATATGAAACAGAATACCAGAGTATGTACAGTGTTTTCCGGACTACCGGACAGTTTGATTTGCGGATAGTCTAGAAAAAAACAGATAGGTGGCAATGCAAATGCCTTCCCATCATATCTGAATGTGACCAAGATGTACTTATTTTTGTCTCATATTGTTTTTTGCATTGAAATAATAAAATAATGTGACATGCCATTGATCTAATGCTCTCTTTTTGTCTCCCCCACCCTATGTCTCTTTTTAATTTGTTTGTTTTAAATATAATGCTGCTGAAAACAAAATAACCATCAGCACAGAGAGCTTGACTGACCACTGCAGTTAAGCCCTCCATGCCTCCACAACTGGCTGCAGTGGCACCACCACAGGCAGCAGAGACACCCAGCATATCTGGTCATAACCTGTCAACATTTCTTCCACAACTCCTGCACTATCTGCCCCACGCGTGACAGGTAGCTCTGTCCTGGCTGCTGGTGTAGAGGTACCCTGTGAGAGAAGTAGTAGTGGAGGTGGTGATTTTATCATCCAATATGAGCTGACAACACTGGCAAAGGGCATAAATGAGAGAGGCCTCAGTACCCAAATGGTTGAAAATGTCCTGTCATATAAGCAAAACAATGTCACATCCAGCACTGACTCAGGCAACTGACACAGGTGATAGTGATGACAGTTCTGAGTGCAGGACTAGATTCTCACTGTTCTAAAGCTGAATATGGATGTGCCTCCAATGTGCCCTACCTATAACCAATCATGGCATCCCCCAAACGTTTGTATCCATCACCATCCCTGTCTATCTTGTATGTCTTGTGTGTCTGTGGCTGCTACCTAACTTAATCTACCTTACTGACCCTTTCATTCCTAAGCACCTTCCCCAACATTCCAAAAGAAAAAATGGGCACCTGTTCCATTTAAAAGAATGCATCCCATGCATAGCTCTCCACTTTGCCTATGTGTCATCTTGACAAACTTGATTTGTGATTTGTGATTATACAACATTATTCTGTTGTCACATATTGCTGGTGTGGTGCCTCTCAAAAGTCATGAAATCATGTGTACAATATTATATTTATGTTTTGAAGAAGTCTATAGCTATAGTGCTCTCCCACTAACATCCTCAAAATTCCTGTATTGTTTTCCCTTTGCCCTACCCTCTGCTTGCCCCCCCCCCCAGCCCATGTTCACCACTGTCCTATCAATCCCTTTTACAAATGTTTAATCTGGTCAAAAAATAGACTCATACACAGCACATATGGCCAGAAATGGCCTGTTAAAAACTTATCATTTGTTTGTCCTCGGCATTTGTGTGGAGGTTGATAACGTGCATCACTTCTGAGTAATGGTCAATGGCATTTAACCTCCTATGGCAAAAGCTGAAGATTTTAATTTCAGCCACACTAATAATGGTCATCACATGCAAATGTGCTTAAATCCACTGGGCTATAGGAATACACAGTAAAGGCAAAGTGAACACACTACTCTGAATTGCTTACTCAAACAGTTGTTAGTCTGTTGGATGAAATGAACTAAAAGTTCCTACGTGGCGTGCTGAGATAATTCCTCTGTCTGTAGACTGTTGTTTTTGCATAGTGTCATAGGTTTGATTACAGCTTATGTCAAATTATTATTTCATGATATTTTATATTCCTATCATCTGTTTAACTGCAAACATCTGCATTAATCTCCATTTACATTTCATTAACTTACCATTTGGCTAGCACAGCAAAAGCATTTGCAAAAACATTCCATCCCTGACAGGGAGGCTTAGTAAATCTCCCTTATCCTGTTTATGTCTTAAACTTGTTTCTACTGTCATGCCCCTTCTTGCTCCCTATAGCAAGCACTTTATTGTACACAGCATGATAGATTAATAATGACAAAAAAGTAAGAGAAGCACACCATAAAGCTGGTGCTAAATGTACCATAAATAAAACTCTTGCTATTTCTCTTTCCATCTTTCTCTGTTTCTCTCTCTGTTCACCACTTCTGCTTCAGTATGTTGTCACTGCTCCTTCAATTGTGTGATTTAGGAAAGTAAATAATGTGGGAAGAAATAGCCAGGGAATTGTTATGGCTAGGCTTGTATAGGCCCTAGGGCTGATAGCCTAGTACCAACCTATGATTTAAACTATGCAAAGCAGGAGCTCCTGCATGGTTTGCTGAGATAATGCTCAGATCTATACACTGATTTTTGAGTACTTTCAAGGGTTCTAGTCCAGATATATGCAAACTGTTTATGACTGTTTTTAGTGGGATATTTCACGTGTCTGCTGTCTAAATATCATTTTGAGCCACAAATATACTCCCTCCTCTCCCTTATCTATGTCTCATCCTCCTACTGTGTCATCACTGTCTCCTCAGCAGATGCACAATGCCTGGCACTAAGCAGCACCTGTACCTTAGGAGAAATGGAAGTACGCAGCTCTTGATAAAATCTTGTGTTTTTTTACATTCATAGGTTCATAGGTTCATACTAGGCTATCTGCCCTGGGGCAATTATAAGCCTAGCCCGATTCTGTATGGCTTAAGCCACCCCTTGATTTAAGTATACTGTGCCCTTTTTAAGGTTTAGTTTACTGTGCCTCTGTCTAATAGTGACACGGGAGTAATCCCTGGGACAAACCTACGATCCCCCATCCACCTGTCGAGATTCTGAGACATCCTGGAAATCAAGCAGTTGAATTTAGTGAGTCTTTCCAGTTTAATAAGAGTAAAATAATAACCTTCCCTTTTAAACTGTATAGCAAACATTTATTTTAAAGCACGTTAGGTATCAGGAAACATTTTCTGCCAGAGTTCTGCAAATGGTTATCACCAAAACTACACAATAAATATCCATTAGCCAAGACGTAACACAGATGTGTATTGCCCAGGCCTTTACTACTTCTATTATACTGTTATTAAATGAGTTTTTACAATAGCAGTAAACAACTAGAATTCTTTCTTTAGTGTAACTCTATTCCTGAATTCTAACTGAACAAGGCAATATGTTAAAATGTAAAGAACATTTTAAATATCAATTAAAAATGCTAAAGCGGTCACAGCTCTTAAATTAAAGTGTGTACAATCTTCCAATTAGCTGCTAATAAATGTAATTCATAGTAATGGGGCTTACTTGACAGAGCAATGCTTTAAACAATTTCACAGATAAATAAAAAAGAATAAAAATAGTTGGCAATGTGGTGGGTGCAGTAAGTCATCTGTGAGGCAAGCCTCTATTTTTATGGGCCCCGCACACTGGTATGTGCTTCTCTGCTTCTGTAGGCAAAGGCACTTTACTGTATACTGGCATGTCAGCTCCAAGAATTTCTATTTCATAGATGCAGTCAGCTTAGTTGAGACCTTAATGAAAATTCTTTAAGACAAGATTGATAATAAAGATTGTGTTTCTTCTGATGCTGATTTCTACTGATCATCAGAAGTACTTCCAGTTCATGTTTTAAACTGGTAACTGGTATTGCTCAGAATGTTTAGAAATTGCAGAAGAAAAGTAATATTCCCTAATATATTCCCCTTCTTTTTGGAAAATCATATGAGTTAATTTTACAGGCTCCAAACATATAAATACTTTCATGCATTGAAAACTGCAAAGTGTGTGTTTGTGAGTGTGTGTGTGTGTGTGTGTGTGTGTGTGTGTGTGTGTGTGTGTGTGTGTGTGTGTGTGTGTGTGTGTGTCCCCAACATCTTGACATATTTTAGGAATGAATTCTCATAATGGCATTAAAAGGGTGTTGCTCATCTAAATGGACTGAGATACTGAAAGTTGCTATCCATTAATTGTTATGCAAAGCAGGCAATTTGGCTATAAAGTGGTACATGCTATAATCATTGCAACACAATGGATTTTTTGTAATGGCAGACATGAAATTGCTTATAACCGATGTAGTGCGAATCATACATTGCATGGTAGTGCCCAGTGGAGATCTATGTGCATATGTGTGTGAGTGTGTGCGCGCGCACGCGTGCGTGTGTGTGTGTGTGTGTGTGTGTGTGTGTGTGTGTGTGTGTGTGTGTGTGTGTGCACATGCGCATGTATGTGTGTGTGCTGATTATGAAGCCAAGATGAATTTTTATTTCCTTCCAAGAATGTGCTTCATACTAAGTAAACCTAAAATAGCAACAGACAATCTCTGCAGTCCATAATGTATAACAAATATGGCTTTGAAGTAGTATTAAAGAGTATGGGATACACCATCTTGTGGAGGCTTGGTGAATAAGATTAGAATTTTACAGAAAATCTGAGTGGAGGAATATGGAGGAATATAATTGGTTTGGTTTCATTTTATTGTGTCTTGTCTTCAATGTTACACAGCTATTAGATCACAATAGTATATTACTGGTGAATACTATCTGCATTGTATCTTGGAGTTTTCCTTCATGGGCCTCCATTATAAATGGGCTTAGCCCAGTGTGACTTTCCCAGTAAACAAAATAAAATAAATAAATATATTGAATAACCTGCTTGGCACAACAGTAAGTAGGACTAAGTACCAAATGCAGAGGTGTAAATTGCCAGTGCTTTATATGAGTAAGGTAAAGACAAAAGGCAGCAACACAGGAGTATTCAAGCCAGCAGGGTGCCTGCTGTCATGCTGGGCACTGCTCATACCTGCTAGTCTCAACCCAAATCTGTCCATCAAACATAGCACTCTAAATATGAAGATTAAGCTAGCTGATACACAAATTATGCTGGTTCTGTGAGCCTGGGGTATATGAGCCACATTTAGTAAATCCTACTTAAACTCATCAGATGCTCATATTATGGAGTGCTGGGCTTTAATACAGCATATTGCCTTCATTCACTGCAAAACTTAAACTCATTAAGGATATCCACACCTCCAGGTTAGTTGCACATCATAATGCATCCGAGATTATCCAAGTGCAACTAACTCTGGGCAAGACTGCAGTCCAAATTGTAGCTTGCTACAGACCCCCCACCATGCCCCAGGATTCCCACTCCTCATTTCTTGATATACTGGAAAGTATTAGGGTACAACCCAACACCCTAATAATGGTCGATTTCAACTACCCCACCATTAAGTGGGAAAACTACTCATGTACCAACTCTTTTGCTCAATGTTTTCTGGAATTCATAAATTCCAATGTCTTAGATCAGCTTATTCACACCCCCACCAGGGGCAGCATTATCCTAGACCTGGTCATTACCAACATGGGCAACCGGTTTTCCATACCAGAGGTCAATTCCTTGTTGGTTAGATCCGACCACAAGCTAATCACCCTAGACATCCACATCCCGCCCCCACCCCCAATTAGGGAAACCACCATAAAAACTTCTCCAAAGCAAACTTCACACTTCTTAAGACAGAAGTGGCAAACTTCATGACACCCATGCAGATGGACAATAGAGGTATGACTGCTGAATCCTACACAAATGCACTTTATAAGCACTTACACGAGTGCATGGATCATGCTATACCTAATGGAACCAAGATGCTATCCTCCAAAAAAAGGAAGCCAATCTGGTGATCCTCTGCCATAAACAAACTCTACAACAGAAGAAAGAAACTGTTGCAAAAAAGAGTAAAATCCCATGACTGGAGGAACTCCCTGGTCAACTTCAGTAAGAAGCTGAGATCCCTCATAAAATCCTTCAAAGCTAGATACGAAAACAAAATTGCCACTGACTCTAAAGCCAACCACAAAGCATTATATAGCTATGTCAAGAATCTCAATCGCAACACTCAGATCTGCTCTGAGTTACAGCACAATGGTACTAAATATACATAACCAACTGATAATTCCAACATCCTGGCAAATAGGTTCAGTGCTAACTTTACCCCCTCTCACCCCTTAGAGGGCCCATCTCCATACCAGAAGAATGCAAAGTTCTTGTAATCACAGCTGCACAGGTAAAAAACATACTCTCCAAAGCCAAGAACACAGCATCCATGGGACCTGACAATATCCCAGGCTGCATTCTACATGAACTACAGAATGAACTGGCACCCTACCTAAGTACCATGTTCAATCATAGCCTCACCTCAGACTTTGTGCCCACTGAATGGTACACCGCAACGGTTATCCCACTCCACAAAGGGGGAGCCACGACGGACCCCAGGAACTACTGCCCCATTAGCCTGATGAGCCTGGTCTGCAAGGCCATGGAACGTATCATCATGGAACTCATAAACAAAGACATTGGTAATCTCCAAACTCTGGACCCTACCCAGTTCAAGTTTGTAAAAGGCAGATCATGTCTCCTAAACCTGATGTACTTCTTTAAAGCAGTCACCAAAGCCTATAGATGAGGGTAAAGTGGTTCACACAGCTTATCTAGATCTCGCCAAGGCTTTCAACACCATCCCCCACTCTAGAATTATAGATAAACTCACTAAACTAGGTATAAATCCCTATGTCACAAGATGGGTTGCCAACTGGCTCACGGACAGAACCCACACTGTGAAAGTAGCAGACTCCAAATCTGACTTCAGACCAGTGACAAGTGGAGTACCACAGGGTTCAGTCCTGGGTCCTCTCCTGTTTGGTATCTACTTCTCTGAAGTACAGGCTAACACAGAAGGTCTTTGGCTAACAAAGTTTGCAAATGACTGCAAGCTAGGAGCCATAATCGAAACTCCTAATGATGTGGACATACTACAAAAGGGCCTCACTGAGACAGATGCCTGGTGTCAAAGCTATGGCCTGAAGCTCAATGCCAAAAAGTGTATTGTCATCCCCTTTGGTAAAAACTCTGTACCCATGAACTACTACATAAGTGGTAGTCTACTTATTGCCGAAAGTGAAATAAGAGACCTTGGGACACAGGTGGACAGTAATCTCTCCTTTGATAATCACATCATAACAGTGGTCTGTAAATCCTTCTACATGGCTCACCTCATCACAAAAGGTTTCTCATCCAGAAAAAAGAGGTCATTGTTTCCCTCTACTCATCACTCATTAGACTCATTATAGAGTATGACACCCCTTTTGGTATGTACCTCACAAGACATCTACAACAACTGGAAAGGCCACAGAAATACCTCACAAAGAGGATTACTGGCCTCAAACAGATGCCCTATGCAGACCATCACAAAAAACTCCAGCTTTACTCCGTCGCATATCACCTACTCAGAGGTGATCTCTGCCTAACATACAAAGCTATGTCAAACCCAGAGCTGTTGGAGATGCTCCACTTAAAGAAATCCCAATCCTTCAGAGCTACATGCTCTAGGGACTTAAACCTTGTCACCACAATAAACAGAACATGCCAGAGGGATAGATTCCTGCCCCAGAGACTTTCCATACTCTGGAACAGACTACCTATCTATGTCAAACAGAGCTCCTCATTAGCACTCTTCAAGAAAAATCTTGATGGTTGGATGGGAAATAGGAAATTCACCCCAGGGATCACTTCTGTGGCTCTGCTCGACAGTGGCACAGGAAAATAGTTTTCTTGGGTGGCGAAAGCCAGGGTACCTTTTTGGCTAGGCTTATACAGGCCCTAGGGCTAATAGCCTAGTACCTACCTATGAACCTTGGGGTACTTAATATACACATACACTTGTTTAATGGTGGACTACAGTGAGGTCTTGAAACACTGTCTTGTTGACATGTTACTCTGAAGCAGGCTGTATCTTCTGATACTTAAAGTGGGATATCTGTCAGTTGCTTTATTATATTTCTTGCTGTGTACATAGTCATGACTTGAGCACTAGAGGAAAGGTAGCCTTTTGAGAAAAAGTTCAGGTACCTGTCCCTCATGTATTACTTTATATCAGGATTATTTGTGATATCAAGGGGACATTGGAAACCAGTTCATTGGCTTCAGTTGTATTCTGTGTGCACAGGTTAACAGTTATAAAATCAAGTCTTTCTGATTTGGGTTATTATGTGTATGATCACTTTTTTAAACATTTATTAACTGGGTCAACACACTGGACATATGTCCTCTTTCATAGGTGACCTAGAACTACTGCGTGGTTAAAGAGATGTCTTCAGAGTTACACAGTAAGCAAACAGACACAGAAAGAATGAAACTTCATACCTTGGGTAGAGGAAGCAGCTGACTAACAGCCCAGAACCTTTACAGTATATTAGTAAAACTCTTAATAGAATCCCTTAACTAAAAATTATAATTTCTGCAGCATTTACAGCTAAAAACTCTGGAGAGCCTGTGATAGCTTTAATGATGGATGTGCAGTAGCACCCACCTGTACTAGGAACAACACAGGTGCATTTCAACTAATGGATGCAGAATGTTAGAAATATACAAAAAAAGTCTCTAACCTCTGGAAAAAGGCCATGATGCCAGCTCAGTTTCATCCCTCGTTATAATCAACAAAATCGCTATCCAATAGGCACAAAAGCAAACAAATAAATCCAAAAGTACACTGTGAAATTTGACATCACCACCCAGATCAAGCCAGCAAATAAGTCCACAAGTATTTATTTAGTGATTTCATCATTATGAAAGACTTCATCAGAAAGAATCATTCCAAATTATATTATAATGTCAAAAGATCACATGATTCAACTGATGCACTAATAACACTCATAACATTCATAGAATACATAAAAATTTGAATATTAACAAAAATGCATACGTTTTTGCACTATGAAAACTAATTAATATGATATATTAAATAAACACACAATTTAAATTTTAGAAATTAAATGGCTGCCACCCTCAACTTAAAAATATTTTTATAGGATATGTGATCACTGAGCCCCAATGGGGTACAAGAATTAAATGACAATTGCCAACTAAGTTTGTGTGCCTCCACTTTTTCTTCCTAGGGTCCATCACAGTGATGATTTACAACTTTCCCAGTGACCACTATAGAAACTTTTTTTTGCAACCTGGACAAGCCAATGAATGTTTTGCAAAGATAATTTTTAAACTACATTGACCAATATCATAAATATGTTCACTAATGCAGTCATGTAGGGTCCTAATTGTTTTTCCATGTAATATGCCTCACTCCTGGAACAGAGTGCAGCATATATTAAACTCCTGGTATTGCAATTACCAAAATATTTCAGTTTTAAAATATAATCATTAATTGTTACCTCAGAACAAACTGATGTATTTATACCATGAGTAGTTCCTGCATTCATAGGTACCTGCCTTATGACAACTGTTATTCAAGTCAAAATTAATGGAAGATTTCAATAAATCCTTAAAATTTCAACTTCTCCTTAAAGTGTTAATAGTACTGTTACCAACTTTGGCATTAACTTTGCCAATGGATCAACTATAAAAATAGCCCATTTCCTTCTCATAATCTTACAAAATTGATTACTATCTGCTGAAAAGGTTAAAATCATTGCTCCCCAATATTTTACCTCTTGGTCAGATTGTTAAACCTTAGAGGGGAATAATTTTACACATCAGTGGTACATATCCCCTATTTTGTGCTTAATGACCATCTCATTAAAATGTCCCTCAAAAATAGATGGGTAAGTCCTATTTAAAAACATATTATAAATTGTCTCAATTTCCTTTATAAAAAGATCATCATTAGTCGGCATCCTTTCTAATCTGATTGTATGGCCTTTTACCACACTCTTCTTCTGGTAAACAGGATGGCAGCTGTTAAAATGCAAAAATGAATTAGAATATGTGAGCTTACAAAAAATAATTTGAGTCAAAGCCATTCTCAAATTTAGAAATGGCAGTGTTCAAGTAAGTAATGCTGTCAAAACTATCCCCGGGATTCATGAAGCTCGGCGCAAGGCCGGCGTAAGGTCTGCGCCGGCGGTGCAGTGAATAGCCGGTGCAGTAGCGCCATATGCATATTAATGAGAGTGCACCGCAACCACAGACACGTGCGTAGTGTACGTGAGCGAGCCCAGGTAGGATGCGTCTGGAGGCGTGTCTAAGCCGGCATGAGGTGAGCAACCTAATGTGCTGACAGCCACGGTCCGCCCATAATAGTAATGGCAGCAGCCAGGTCCCGTGCAGAATGAAACGCACGTAGAGTATGCAGCATAGTACCCGTCCCAAATAAACGGAGAAGCAAATACAAGCCACGAAGGCCTAAGTGTACCCATCCAAGGAGCAAAGGATACGCATATGACCGCGTTTGTCCCGCAATGCACCGTCAGTGGTTACACTCAGAGAAGGTGTACAGCAGCATGTCAGCGCGCCGCACCGACATAGGAGCAGCGACTAAGGTCACCACCTGTCCCACTTTGGGTAGGGCAGTCTCTCTATGGGCAGTTGTGTCCCGAAAAAACGTATTAAAATGGCAAATGTGCTAAGATTGTAGGACATAATGATATCCCGTATTTAATGTAATGGTAGCATGAATTGGTTATTTCTGTAACTGAAATACCTAAATGTCACAAGAAACAGAATAAGCAAGCAAATTGCCATAACAATAAGCTTTTACTTAGGCAAACAAGTGAAGTTCTATGCTATATAGTGACCGTGTGTATGTGTCGGCCTGTAAAGTCAGATGTGAGTCCCGGAAATATCCCAGCTTGGAAACTGGAAAAGGTGGCAACCCCAGTAGCGACATGGGCATGGTCACCAGGGTACCAGCTGTCCCAATGTGCCATGGACAGTCCCTGATTGGACAGTTGTGTCCCTGCAACAATCGGAAAAATGGAAAATGACCTCAGATCCCCTGCCAAAAATATTCCCGCAATATACATGTAATAGTAGTATAAAACATATACATTTGTATATGAAACACATACATGGCATAAGAAAATGAATAAGGAACCCAAATGCTTACAGAATAAGCTTATAGTATGGCAAACAAGTGAAGTTCTGTCAACTGCACTTGCCGTGGGTATGTGTAGTCCTGCAAATTCCGAAGTTTCCACATAACATGCCCCACTATGGGCATTGGAAAAGGTGCCAACCATAATGGTCACAAGCAGTTGTGAGAGTACATAGCCGGGTAGCTGTGTCGACATAACAACAGTAAGGAATCAAGATACCTTAAACACAGGCAAACATGTGCATAGCAACATATCCCACACCCAACAACGTCTCTGTCGCATACACTGGATGGCGTATGTTGAAGTGTAATATCCAGAAGCAGAACCCATGCATTCAGATGTAATACACAATAGCCTCATTGTACATGTCAGTCCCACCCATGTACACCTGTGCACCTAACCTGCTAGCATCCGTGTGCAGCTATACACCCACACACAATGTGCATACCTGAAATGTGGTAAGATGTTTGTGTTAGGCAATGCCACGCGGCCAAATCGTACCCCACATGTCACCAACCCACCTCAGGTACAGATATGTAAATGGCTGCATGTGAATGTGTCTGCAGAATGTGTACATCCGCATGTGGTATGTACCCGTCGAAACCATATAGGTTTGCATACGACACGGTGCACATAACTGTACACATGTGGACAAGTCGGGTTGTTGAACCACCGCATCGATGTTTAGCTATGCAGTGAAGTCGATCACATATAGCGGAACACGTGCCTATCAAACAGGGCGTCCTAACAGGGTGCTACAGGCAAAGAAGAGGAAGGTGGGACACCACATGTGGAGAGTAGCGTTGCGGACGGCCAAATACACACGGTCAAGGTAAAGGGCGGAACAACATGCATATGGCGGATGGATGTTGTTGAAAAATATATATAGAAACACATATGAAGTGCCAGTTTAGACTCGAAATACTATATAATGCATTGAATTGTACCGTACAATATGGCAGTAGAAGTAAGCCTGCATGTAATTGGTGAAGCTAAGCTGTAGTGTGATGGAATTCTGATCCTGGCAGTAACCAGTACAGCAGGCTTATGTCTGTCAGCATTAATTATCTGCTGGGTTACAGAACAATAAATGTATGTACATGCATAACATCACCCCTACCTCTGAGGAGGATGGCCTTGTGAGCTCAATCGAAGATAACAGTACAACTCCTTACCAGAGAGACAAAGCAGCGTATTAAGAAATTAACTGAGTACTGTATCGGAACAGTCTAGGGTCCTTGAAACAGTTACAATCACAGAAGGACAGTGTAATTGACAAGGTGCCTTGCAAGGCTGTGTTATTCTCATGGGAAAACATTTTAAAAGCACGACCCCAGCACCCACGTATGTATAGACTATTGTGGACCATAGTGATGGAAATGCCCTGTGACCGACCACGTCAGTAAGGTGGGCAAAAGCTGATTGTAAACACTATATAAAGAAACTGCTTACTGTATAGGGTCAGACAAAACTCTCATACTTGGACTGTATATGATTTAGCCTGCCTGTGTACACTACTAAAACTTTCTGAACCCGAGCCTCCTGTGTTATTGACTGTCACTTAGAAAAGCCTACTGATAACTACAGTCTGGTTTTAACAACTTATTTGACATTGTGATCCTTGTAATCCGTAATTCCCTTGGTAAGCTACAGGTCAGAGTGCATGGCTGGTTAGACATCTACGCAGGAGAATTTGCCTAAATGGTTCTTCTTGAATGAAAAGACCTCCGACTGAATTGTTGTGTGTAAAGAGGCTGTTTACTGTCTGATCTGTGGCTGAAAAGCGGAAAACTGGATCCCAAGAAGAAATCGTGCAGCCTTAAACAGGAGGCTCAGGTAAGGAGTGTTTGCCTCTTTGTCTCTATTGTAGATCAGGGACCAGACTACATTGTGTTTCTGTTAACAGTTGTGATAGCGGGTGAAGACCTACCCACATACTGTTAAATCTGAACATAGGTCAGGGGAACACACAGCAGAGTAAATAGTCATTGTAGACACTACAGTGGATACAGGGAAGGAGACACCACGTGGTATGAGAGAAGGGTGCGTAGCAGTCGTGTAGAGGATATGGGAGACTATTGAAGAAACAGATCATGTGATCCGCGTTTGACGGGTGGCGTGAAGTATATGCAATCGCAGAGAGCACATAATGTGAGTTATCCAGCAAAATGGGGTAATAAATACGACATTGATGGTATATTACACAAAATATCGTTACTGAAACATTGTAATCCCTGAAAATGTGATGCACATGTTCTCACGGTAAACACCTGTTCCACCCTGAGAGGGACAGTCCCTCTTTGGCCAGTTGTGTCCTGCAAACAAACCGAACAAATGGCAAATGTCCTGATATCTCAGGACAAACATTTCCCAGATATATTTCAAAATGGTAGCATAAAACAGTAATTTTGTATCTGGAACAACATAATATCATAATAAACAGAATAAGCAACTGAAATGCTACAACAATTGGTCGCTCTCCTGGCAAAAAGTGAAATCCTGTCCTATGTACTGGCCGTGGGTATGCTTTTCCTGGAAAATTACACGTTCTACACTAATGTCCCACATTGTGCATTTGAAAAGGTGGCAGCCCTAAGATGTGCAGGCGACAAAACAGCGACAATTGGGTATCCGTCATGCACATAGGTGGATTGAGGTAGTGAACTGAAGGGAACAGAACACTACAAATGTCAAAGCATCATACGTACACAGAGAAGATCATAATACAGTAGTACCGATAGCCCCCCCCCCCACAACACCCTACCACCTCCGATACCACATCCAGGATATGAAGCGGGAGGGCAGGCTAGTCCCCACACGTTATCCTGTGGCAACAGAGGTAGCACAACGACCAAATGTAACAGAAGCTATTGAAACCACATCCCGAACTCGTAACATACCTAGGAACACCCGAGTAAGAAGACAGTCACTAGAACAGAGTGAGGATATCTGTCAATTAATTGAAGTACCGAACCCTCATGCAGGACAGGAAGGCCAGGACCCAACCCCGTAGTGTATAGACCGTGGACACCAGAAGATATCTGTAAAGTCACAGAGAATTCCCCATCTGCAAAGTAATCGCTATTCACCATGCAATACCCCTGTATCTTCTGATCGGAAAACAAAGGGGAATGGCGGATGGTACAGTATGTACAAGCTGTAAATCATGTAATAATACTTAGGGTAGCGAAGGTGCCAGACCCACACACTATATTCAATGCTATGAACACGCCACAGAAGTATCTTACCGTGGTACATATAAGCTATGCTTCCTTTGCAATACCTATACATCCAGATAGTCCGTATTGCTTTGTATGTACATTCAGGGTAACAGATACAGCCATACCCGGCTATCGCGGGGATACCGTGAAAGTACAATGATATTCCCACAGGAGATGGCTAGCTACATTCCGGTGTTAACTCCACCCGGGGCCAGTAAAGTTCTACTTTATGTGGATGATATTCTGCTTGCGGCCCCTACCCAGCAGTAATGTATGGAAGATACAATAGCATTATTCAGATATTCAGCAGAACAGGGACATAAAGTAAGCAAGCATAAATTGCAACTACAGAGAATACAGGTCAAGTACCTGGGATATGTGGTATCCAAGTAGGGTAGAACATCACATTACGATAGGACGGTAGCAATCTCATAAGCACACAAGCCAACTAACAAGAAGGGAATGAAGTCCTGTCTGGGCCGACTAACATTTGTCAAAGCTGGTTACCAAACAATGCTTTGGAATCCGCTGTATTGTCTGCCTTAATCTTTAATACACCTATGGCAGCACAACACATACTACACTGGATTACAGTAGCAGAAACAGCTTTCTGCAGACCAGAACGATTGATAGCTTCAACATCTGTAGTAGGTCTTCTGAATAATCATAACACATGTTGTCAGACTGTAGATTGTAAGCGGAGATATATGGCGTCAGTCTTGATGCAACAACATGGAAGTAAACAACGCTACATAGCTCACTACTCATTGCAGTTGGACACTGTGGCATGGTCAGTGCCACATTGTGTACAGGCAGTTGTTGTAGCACCCATGGCAGTACAGGCCCGGCCTTAATGTTACTAGACCACCCTCTCACTGTGAGAATGTGTCATGCAGTTGCGATCAGTCTGCTGCAAGAGAAGATAGCATTCCTGACCCATGCTAGACATTTGTCTTGTTTGACCATACCACTGAGTCAACCTCATATGGTGATTGAGCGTTGTACAACATGAAACCTATCACCGTCACGTCCGACACCTGTGTATGGCACACCACACAGTTGCCTATACGGAATGGATTAAATAACTACACACAGACATGATATCACTGATATACCCTTAGATGATGCAGAGGTGACAATTAATGTGTACGGATCATGTAGACAGAGTCCAACAGGAGCGAATCAAGTAGGGTATGCAGTAGTTATTGATAATGAGATTGTAGACGGCCAAACCCTGCAGCATAACGTGTCTGCTCAAGCAGCAGAATAGATAGCTTTAACACGTGCTTGTACTGTAGTGGAAAACTGATGTGTGGACATATGTCCCGATAGTCAGTATGTTGTCTGTACAGTGCATGTTTATGAGCAGCAGTGGAAGAATAGGGGAATGATAACATCCACGGTAAACCGATTAATCATGCGCAATTGATCTTGAATGCATTAGACTCCATTCAGTTACCCACTAAAGTAGGTAATTGTAAATGTGCAAGTCATAGAAAGCAACAGGATAACAGTAGGAAAGGTAAGGCATGAGCTCATGCATCTGCAAAACAAGCAGCCTCACAGTTGGAAAGTGTTTGTGTGAATGAGGAATGACAAACCTCAGACAGTTTAGATGTAGAAATTTTACAAACAATGCAAACATCAACTACGAAAGCAGAAAAGCCGGCGTGGGTATGACGAGGAGCAATCCCTGAACACGGACTGCACATATCCACAGTGATAAAGCCAATATTAACGTCTAATGTATTCAGATATGCGGCTTTGTGGAGCCATGGGTAGAGACATGTCTCAACAGGGGACGGTACATTTGGTTAACAGAATACCCTAACATACGGAAATATGAACCACATACAAACATCATGAGCAGCGTGTCACATTTGCAGTAGATATCATGCACAGGGAGCATTTAAACCGAAGGGAGTGAGTTTACCTACACCACCATAACTGTTCCGTACTATTTGTATGGAGTTCATACATCTGAATAAATGTGAAGGGAACAAATACTGTTTAGTGATTACACATATATATAATCATAATGGGTAGAAGCATTCCCAACCATGAATCCGGATGCAGCAGCAGTGGCAAAGGTGCCAGTAAAATAAAGTATCCCTAGATCTGGCATGCTGTAAAGAAGCTACAGTGACAATAGAACACATGTAGTGAACCAGACAATCACGCAACCTGGGCCATGATTTTGTATTTCCATGAATGTAAATTGCATGTACAACCCACAGTCAGCATGAGTGCTGGCGCCGTAAAGTGGCATCCCGAGAAATAAGTAGAGGAGGTTGGTGGGTGACATCCAGACGACTTACATGTGCTGTCTACCTCTAGCATTGCTGAGCATGACAACAGTTCCAAATGTAAAGTGCTGCACGCACTTCGAAGTAGTATGTGGAATGGCATATCATGTGCCAGAGTGGAAAGCTGTCATGCCTGCAGAGCCGGAGGTCGATGGCTCATTAGCAGGTGACATGAGAGGATTGTTAAACAATAACACTGTTCTTCAGTTAAAGTCTATTACAGATAAAGAGCAAACGAAGGCGGACGCATAGCTGACACCAGTATCCTGTGTGTATGTCACTGTTATCCAAAGAACATTATTGGCAAGTGGAAAGTGTGAAGGTCTGTACCAGCTCCTGTTGGCAACGCCTACTGCAGTAAAGTTTGCAGAGAGGTCGTCCTGGGTCCACCTCACATTTTTCAAACCGGTAAAGGATATCAAGTCTGATTGACATCTTGTAGCTGATATACCATAGAGCCTGAATCACCGGGCAAGACTGTATAACAATACAAAGCAACCCCAAAGACATTTTGTTTGCTGTCCTAATGATTATACACCTATTAACCATGTTTGTGTTTACTTTACATTTGCTGGGACCTTACCTGCACATAACTACGGATACAAATACTGATACGTGATGAACTGGCCACAGAGTGGCTTCCGCACTTCAACAAATACCTAGGCATGCCGTGTGTGCATATACAGACTATGAACACTTTAAATTGCTGTGTTTGTACTGCCATACGTACATCATATGGAGGACTTCCGATGCATGTTGTCCCCTTGGGGATAGATTGAGACTTGTGAATATTTACACTTTGATACAGGTTCTGTGAGATCACAGGACAACGTGGCACTGTACTTACCTGTTACACAAAAAGGAATTGTATGTTATCATAAACATGATACAGTTTCAGTTTGTGGGAGTATTTGTAACATAACTGTGTCTTACGAATGTCATATAACAGCCAAAGATCACAGTACTACTTGTAGCACCATTCATTATTTGTATTGAAACATCATGAGAACAATGTGGAAGGATGTGCAGAAACATCCTGAATTGTATAAACAGTCCTCTGTTAGAGACAGGAAAATGTTACATGCAGAGGTAACCCGCATCAGTAGTAAAGTAGAATATTGTTTATGTTGTTTGTGGGAAAAAAGCATATCAATGGTTACCTGGGAATTGGTCCGGCAGTTGTTATATGGGTTATCTGGCTCCAGTCACATGACATACTGCACAATTGCCTCTGGGTGCGAAACGTACTATAACACATATAGCTCGAAGAACTGGGAACACAGTCGAGAAACCTAGTAATCCAGTGGGTGAAATGGAAGCTGTTCTGACAGTCCAGTCTTCTGCAAGAGATAAAGGAATACCGATTCATATGGACTTGTGTGACAGCGTCATAACCTGGGCTGGAACACTCCCAGCTTGTGGAGTAGTGAAATCAATCAGGGAACAGAGGAAGTTATCAAAACCTGTCGGAGGGATGATGAATGTGACTTTCCACTCTTGAACTTGTGACTGATGAACTGGATGCAATGAGAACTGTTGTGTCACAAAATGTAATAGCGCACGACTGCACCGTGGCGCCGAGAATTGGTACGTGCGCGCTTATTAAAGAAGATCGCTGTGTCCAACTACCACATGAAAAGACCAAAATCAACGCCCACCTAGAGGTAATACAGCAGGTGTCATCCATGGCGGAACCAGGCCCAAACCCACTGGCGAACCATTTCCACAAACCATTTGGTGGATGGGGTCAGTCATACTGAATATCATGATTGCCATTTGTGTTGTTCTGCTCATATTGGGAGCATGTGTCTATTGCGGGATACTTTGCATGTAAGTAGTAGTCAGGGACTCTGGCGACATATCTGTACCCGAGACTATGTATCAAGACCTGTAGTGGTATTTGTCAATAGAAAATGCAATCCTTCTTGAAATGTACAACAAATTACTTGCCTAGTTAAACGTTCCAGAGAGGAAGAGGCTAGGGAATGAAATAATGTTGTATATGTTTCTGGATAGAATAGAAGCAATCAAAGGAGGGAGAATGTTAGCAAAATACATATTTAAACATATATATGACGTGCAACTTTAGAAGCAAATAGTGTATAATGCATATTATTCTATCTTACAATATGGCAGTAGAGCTTATCATGCATGTAATTGCCTGTAGTGTAGCTGCAGTGTGATTGAACCCTGACCCTAGCAGTAACCAGTGCAGCAGGTGTATGTCATTCAGCATTAGTCATCTGCTCGGTTAGAGAATAATACATGTATGTACAGGTATATCTGTCATCCTTCCACTGAGGAGGATAGGCTTGTGAGCTGTAACACAGAGTACAGCTGCTCAGCAAAGAGACAAAGGAACCTAGTAGGAAATGGAGTGAGGACCGGATCTGAACAGTGTTGGAACCGTGACAGAGCAGAATTTAGCAGTACAGTCTAATTGAATATGTGGCTCGCAAGGTTGTGCTATCCTCATGGGAAAACATTTAATAAGCATTACCTGAGCACTGTTGTAGGAATACAACGTTGTGGACTCTAGCAATGTAAATGCCTTGTGACTGACCACATCATTAATGTGTGCAAAAGATTATAATATACACAATGCTCATACAGATGTAACATGTATAGAGTACAACAAATGTCTACACTTTTACTGCATAGTTCTTTGCCTCCTGCTGCACAGTACTAAAACGTTATTAATCTCAGCTTCCTGTGTTATTGACTGTCATTTTGAAAATATGAATGAGTGTTACAGTTTGATTTAAACAACTTAATTGACAGATGTGTACGTTCTAGCATGGGAATAGGTCAAGCCAACCATCACAATGTCCATGTGTACCACATACAAACAGCCAGTAACACGCAGTAGTAGTGCATGAAGGCATACACGACTGTGGGAATAGTACAGGACATATGGCAGGTGCCAAGTGCAGATGCATGACACAAACCCCAGGATGGGTGTCCCTGCAAAGAGGAACATGTGCCAACCACAACTCCCACAGATGTACCGGCAATAAAAACACATGGCAAACACACAGAAACACTACTGTCCAACACACGACTGCAGCGGAGCCTGGTCAAACACCAACATGAAGCATGCACAAACAGGGACTTGTGTAATGTTTGCCTTAACACCCCCCATAGGCCAAAGAAGAATAGAATGGACATATGCATGTAATGTTGTGAAGGATGTGTGGTAGTCCTCAGTATCACAGTGTTAGGGACACAGATACACTGTCATCAACTGTGACGTATGTGCACTGTACACAGCATACCTGCATGTAATACAGAGGACAATCATGTGCCACAGAAATATACACTGGAGAAAGAGTATAGGGGATAGACAATTGTAAATGTGACAAACTATGAATATAGGTTCATATGACCATAGGTACAGGGTAGGCCATCGTCCCAGGTTCAGCCATAACACTACACCATAGTTAGGATGACTTTGCCAACCTTCTGTGCTTCAGATAAAATACTCATGATTTTGCTGTACCTCCGTCAAGCAGTGATAATGATGTAATCCCTGGCATATACCTGCAATTCTCCATCCAATGGACAACATACCCGTGAACAAGGCTAGGAAGGATCTCTGTCTCACATGTACTGTGATGTAGATCCACAGCATTATGAGTGTCTGGGTGATATATGTGTCACTCAAACACATCCCATTAATGACCGTGACAAGGTAAATGTCACCTGCCCTAGTGGTTCTGGTGGATGCAGATACAGTAGGTGAAGCATACACATGACATATGGGTTGACATGGCCTCGTATGTCAGGCACAGGTCAACACTAAACAGCAGGTATGTGACGTAATGTGGCAGGGGTCCTACAAGTGGGGCAGCATTACACAAAATGATGTCATCCTGCATCTGTACAACAATTAACCTATGAGGGCTTCCCAGCTGCTGTAGGTGTATGGTCAGATACAGTCTGAATGGGGCAATGTAGTAAATCATAGGTGTAACACGTAATGGGTACAAGGAGACAATGACCTAGCCTGATGTAGATGTGAATCCCTGCACAAACAGGTGGGCAATGTAGAAGTCCCACACAACCACGATAACAACGTGTGTGTTGAATGAATGGTGACCGACAAACTCTGTCCCTATCCCCTGTCCTGGTAATCACCCCTGTGCTGAGTGGACAGCCACCTGTATGCTGGACAGGGGTGACCTAGTAGATCTCCACAGGTATGATGTTGCATTACTTAGCATTTAGCTGTGGGACATGTCCCTGACAGCAGATATGCATATCTGGGAGGCCCCTTTGAAGGATATCTGTGTCAGATGTCCGTCCCACTATGGCACCTGCTTTGCAGTCATCTACAAACAATGTTGCCCACAAAACCCCTGTGTGTGCCTGTACCGTGGAAATGTAGATGTATGACAGGAGTGGACCCACGGAAGGGCCCCATGGGACACCACTCGCGACAGGCAGTAGGTCTGACATGCTGCCAGCAACTATGACTGTGTGGGTTGTGTCGCATAGACAGTTTCCAACACATTCTGTGATGTACGTGTCCACATCCCAGCCAATGGGTTTATCAACGATACTTGAGGGGGGTAATGTGATGAAGGCCTTTGCCAGGTCGAGGTAGGCTGTATGGACTGCAACACCCCCATCAATGGCCTCGGTGACTGTCCCGAAAATATCACCCATGCTTTAAAGGCATGAACCGCCCCTGAACAGGACAAACCGTGTTGGATGCAAAGTATGTATGTCCCCTATGCAGTCATATACGAGCCGCAGTATGATCCCTCCCCATGTCTTTGCAGATAGGTCTCCTCATGGTAATGGGACAGTAATAACCAGGCTCAGTGGAGGCATTGGCCCTGTGACGTGGGACTACAGTTGCCATGCGACACAACCTGGGTACCTTACCTGAGGTGAGGCTACAAAGAAATAGCTGTCCTAACTGTGGGTCTAATACCTCAATGAGATAGTGGAGTACACAGTGGGGTCACCAGCTGGTCTCATGGATGCTATGTCCACTACCCTGGAGAGAGCATGTCCCACCTGTGTGTCACAGAACATTTGTTGACCACAAACCGCTGGTACAGACATCTCCTCATGTGTGGGGGAGGGTGTGGAGATGTCCATACTGGACTTGTCAGCCTGTTTGTTGGCAATGTGTGTATGTTGAGTAAACTCCACCTCTTTGTGAACCCAGTCAGAGCATATGTGGGAGTGACCTCCCAGGTGTTGAGCATAGCAACTGATGGTGGTATGATTGTCAGCCAGGTCCATGTAGGTATATCTGTGGAATGTTCCCTGGACCATGGCACGACAGTGTGTAACTCTACACATATGATGACCAAGGGTGTCATACCTCACAAGGTGTCTGCTCCACCTTGTAGTAGCCACCTCCTCGTGTTGTACATCCTGTGTATGGCTGGGGTACACCACACTGGATGCTTGGCATTGGTACAATGAACCACAGTTGGTTAAGTGAATGCCAGGTTCATGCAGTCCTGTAGGTACTGGTAGATGGCAAATGTGATTGCTGCAGTGGCTGCAGTACTGTCGACCACTGGCTCAGGGTCCTTAAAGGAGACCACAGTAGTGTGCAGAATTGTGTAGTCTGCCTCTGAGCAAGCAATGTGTATGGTAACTGGCAACACTCGCAGCAACGGATGCCAATAGCAGAAGCCAATGTCCAAATAACATAGATTAACTTCTGCATGATAATATGTCTTATCATACATGTATTGACAC